>NC_141536.1:91217498-91514998 GCF_021556685.1 Rattus norvegicus
TTTTTTGAAATTTAGTATGTCTTAAATATGTTTCAAGTCATAAATTATGACATGTTGACGACTTTTTTTGGTGACACTGAGATCTCTTTACCGTAATTGTAGGGTCTCCACCTACCTGATAGCCAGAGTTCTCTGGTTTCCATCTCACCTGCCACAGCGTCTCCTTCCGGCCTCACCTTCTCCAAGCATAAACCAGAGATTCCCCTGTCTCTTCCTAGTGGACTCTGTCAGTCCTGCAGGGGAAGACAGAGCAATCTACCCCATGTGGAGAAGCACACAGAGGAGAGAACAAGCTAGTGCACCTGTTCTGCACTGGCCTTACTCCTTACACAGAAAAGCTGGCAGGGGTTGTCCCACGGATCCACAGAGAGGCCCCCAAACCCTTACAAGGATGTAACACTTTGTCAGCTTCTCTCAATGCACCTTAGATCATCAAACTTGGGGGGGGAACAAAAGATCATCAGCGGGTAGCATACCAACTCAGCTGGGTTGTGGCTGTCTATGAAGGAAACAGCTTCTCCAACTGCTCGACGCATCGGAGGATCTGGAGACGTGAGTTTGTGTTCCCACCTCCGACTATCTACTGGAGCTCAGTGGGTGCCCCGGGTGAACCAGCTTGGGTTCCCATGCCACATCTTTACCTTTCAAATGTTCTCCCTGCAACAGATGACTGACTGGGCAGCCACACTACTGTGAATGCTGGTATCACCTGAGGGTTTGTCGGCTGCAATAAAGAAGAAGGAATAGAAAGGAGTGCGAACGGAGGTGTTGGGGGGAGCTGTGCACGGCAGACCACGCGTTGTTTAAAGTGGGCAAGCTCTATTTTGTGAAGTATATTCTGATTTTTGTGGGGGATTCTTTTCCAATTAAATTCTCACCCAAACATCATTTTCTTATGTTGACGACATTTGAAAATGTTATAAATAAGACATCCCTGAGAAATGATGAGAACAGGGAAGGTAGTGCACACGTGCTCTCGGATAAGGTCATATTCATATTTTTATTCATTTTTAAAGATTTTAAAAATTTCTGTGTCTCTGTGTGCTTGCTTTAAAGGTTGTCAGACACTCTAGAGCTGAGCTGCAGGTACTTGCCAACTGTCTGATCCGGGTACTGAACTCGGGCCCTCCAGAAGAGCAGCAGTCTAACCCTGTCTCCAGCTCCCGGGATCTCTTATCTAACGACGTTTCATAACTACGCTATTGGATGCCCCTATCCGAATGCCCATAGAGGCTCCTCATTAGACACAGTTGTTATTAAACAGATCCAGTCTGCTGGGAGGAATCACCCTGAAGGAGATTGGTTCTCTTGGGAGGCACTGACGGATTCAACCTTTCTACAAGGTTTTATTGCTGCACATAAACTGGGGAGGGTGGCACACTCAAAGCATAACATACTTTTAAATCTAATGTTTTAAGCCTGGTATCAATAGAGTATAAACATGTGTGTGCCTGCCTGCACATGTATGTGAGCACATTCGACATGGTTCTCAAATGTAAGTCGTAATCACCTGCAGGGCTTGGTAAATGTGGTTTCCAATAAGCCAGCTTTGGGTGAGACCTACGAATTTGCACTTCTACTGAGTTCTGGGGATGCTGACACTGCTGTCTGGAGGCTTCATGAACGGCTGGGGTGCAGAATGGAAATAGAGATTAACATCTGCTCTTTCTTGAATGTTTTGAAATGTGTAACAGCATTTGATGCAATTTATTTTAACTGAACCCCACAGTCATTGCATCAGGCAGGTAAGAGCTATTGTGGACTTATTTGCTATTCTGACACAAGAACTGAGGCTTGGAGAGAGAAAATGGCTTACCAAATTCAGGTTACAACTGGCAGGAAATGAAACCAAACCTCAAACCTGGCTCCAGTACCTTTTGCATGACCGTATGATGTCTTGGGTGAAAGTAAAACCCAATAGTAGGGAAGAGAGAAATAGGGTGTATGTCAGGGTTTGGGAGGAGGTTCAAGGGAAGATGGGATGCGACAGAAGAATGAGAGAAAAATCTAAAACAGCAATGCCAGAAAGAGAATAGTTCAGGGAGACTATTGTGGGGTTGGCCTTGGTCAAACCTGTATTTCCACCATTTCTGCTACTCACCAGTTCTTGAACTTGAGGATATTTTAAAATATCTCTAGTATACAGTGATAATGCAGATTACAAGGCTTAACATAAAAGACCATTGTGATTAGTGAGAGAGTGTTAGCTGTTATGGTTTGGGTAGGAAGCGTCCCTCTCGGAGGCTCCCAGTGGTAACAAGGAGAAGTGACTAGATCCAGAGAGTAAAGCCGACCTCTTTAGTAGATTGACACAGTGACTCGTGCCATGCTCAATATGCTATTAGCAAATGGGGCCTCACTGGAGGAAGGATGGCTGGGGTGTGCCTTTAAGGAGTAAGTCTTACCTCTAGACTATTCTGTCTTTGGTTCCTGGCCGCTGTGATGTGAACAACCATGCCCTTCTGACATGACCACCCCCTCAACCCCTGCATTCGACAGCTATGTGACCTGAATTCTCTGAGACTGTGAGTGCAAATAAATCTCTGTTTCTTTAATCTGTTTTTCTCCTGCACTTTGTCACACAGGGAACACAAACCAAATCAAGATCACGGCTCCTAGTAAAGTCCACTTAAAAGTTAGCTGTTTAGTTCCACGATGTCCCTGACAATCCTTCAAGGTTTAGATGATGTATCTGTGATAGGCAGACTATGTTGCAGTAACAGATAAACTTTTTAGGTGGCTCATAAAATACAGGTTTATTTTCCCCTCACAGGGCAATTTAAAGTAAATTGTCTAAAGCTTGATTCTCCTCTAGCTTGACAGGTAGTTCTTGGGTGCACAGGGCCCAATCTGATGGTCTCCATTCTAACCACAGCCAAGAAGAGGCTAAGAGGGACCCAATGATGTAGCGACCACTCTTCTCTCAGCACATAAACCATATCACCAGGAAATCCGTGTAGGTCTGTGTATCGATAGCCAAAGAAGTAATGGATTCTGTAATTCCATATTGAAGAAGCAGAGGTAGGGAGAGTACAAACTCAAGGCACACCTTGGGCAGACAGAGCATTTCTGATGGAAAGTGGTCCACTTTGTTCTGAGCGCCACCCCTATCCGCAAATATACCAGCGGAGGCCAAGGTAGCAGTCACATGTACCACCCCCAAATGCCCGTGTTTTCTCCGTGAATGCTTTTTAAATATAAGATGAAGATTCCTGAGGGCTACAGGAGCCAGGCGCTTGCAAGTTTCATGAAGTTTCTATTTCGGAGCTCCCGTTCTTTGCAGGGGAGGTGCTCAGTGAACAATGAGTTTGGGAAGTCTACAGCGTTCTTATCCAGTCTGCTCTGCTCACTCTAACTGAGCTCTCTTTCCTTGAAGCCGTGGACAGCTGTTTTCAAATGAATATAGACAACAGGAAGTGCCTTCTGAGGGAAGTGAACACTAAAACCAACCACGCAAACAACCAAAAAAAAAAAAACAAAACAAAAAACAAAAACAAAAACACAACCAAATTCCTTTGGTTTGTGGACCTTACTACCTGTCTCCCTATGGCACTTCACAGATGAGTTTTGCGGTGGATGATGTTACTTGCCTTCCTATGTTCTGGCTTTCTTGTCCTTAAACACCAAACAGTTCCAAACCAGTACTAGATAGTGAGATAATGAGAGCCCGACTCTAAAGAGAGAAAAGGACACTGGGCAGTGGTGGCGCATGCCTTTATTCCCCAGCACTCGGTGAGTTCCAAACCTGTCTCAAAAAACAAACAAAACAAGAAAAGCGAGAAAGAAAAAGGGAGGAAGAAAAAAGGAGAGAGAGATGAAAGAGATGGGAGAGAAGGAGAGAAGGAGAGAAGGGGGAGGGGAAGGGAAAGGGAGGGAGAGGGAGAGGGAGGAAAAGAGCTAAAAATTGAACTCTGGACTCTGCCTCCTGCCATGGAACATTTCCTGAGTTTCCATAACATGGCCGCATGCAGTGGTCCCTCAGTGCAGTGGTCCTGTGACCATGGACTGTAACAGAAGTGTTGCGTGTGACCTTTGGAAATGCCACCTTTTTTTTTTTTTCTTGACCCCTTTCCTTGCTGGGATGTTCTAAAGTGGCTCGAGTCTGCCCTGTGTGGAGGGATCGGTTTGCTGAGAGCAATACGGTATCTAGATGGAAAGTGCTGCATTCTCTGGCCGGTCTTGTTTGAGACACTTTTCTGAGTAGGGAGGCTAGGAATGAAAAGAAAGGCTATGACACACAGGTTGGGCTAATCGTTGTTAATTCAGTTAGAAAATACAGCATCGTCTGAGATGTTTATAAGAAGTTCTTTAATTTGCTGACACTTTTTGCCTGGTTTACCATCAGAGGTCCAGTACTGGAAGCATAAAGAGTTTGCCATGCACTTTAGAAGGGAATCTTCGTCCATTTTTACCAGTCCTCACAGCACAAGCATTGACATGCTAGGCCTTCATGGGCCATTCTGCATTACAGCCACACCACAGCCAATGCCTCCAGAGCCATTGCTGATCACACAGCAGGGCATGGTCACGAATAGGGCAGGTTACTGGTTCTTTTCCTAATGAAAGCAGAATGAAACCAGCAATGCGCCCCCTGCCCCAGGTCATCATAAGATCTATTTCCTTTTCATCTCTTTCGATGCCAGTAATCATATTTAGTTTTCATATTAGCACAATGCACATATTCTTTATTCTTTGCTTTTATCCCTTGTTACAGAGAGAACATTACCACATGGCCATTCAGATTCTTGCACACTGTGTTCTCTTAATCGTCTTTATTTCAGACCATTACATAGCTATACTAGAATATATTTCCAGTCCTCTAGTCTCCAGTGAATACTATTTTTTCCATTGTCTCTTTTTGGTCATTGGAACATGAGGATGAACATCTTGTAGGTGTTTGTATACAATATGATTTTTATTAGACTAATTAGGTCTCAAGACCTAGGGTTAATGAGGATGTGTGTGTGTGTGTGTGTGTGTGTGTGCGCGCGCGCGCGCGCACGTGTGGTCTTTATAGTGGTGTGCACATGGGTGTGGCAGCCAGAGGTTGATGTTATGTGTCCTCCTCACTTAGTCTACACCCTATTTTGGGGGGGACACAGTCACTGGAAATGGAGCTCTCCGACTCGGCAGGACTAGCTGGCCAGTGAGCCCCGAGGAACCTATTGTCTCCACTGCTCTGGCATTAGAATTACAGGCATGTGTCACCAACCTGGCTTTTTAGGTCAGTTCTGGGGACTTGAACTCAGGTCTTCATGCTTGTGCGACAAGCACTTTACAAACGGAACCGTCTCCCCACCTGCTAGAGGATTTAACTACAGCTGCTTCTACTGCTTCCCAGGTATATGCTGATGGCATCGGCGTCTCATGATTTCATCTGACTGGGCCTCTCAGTCAGGTGTGCAGAGCAACTATCGCCTGGTTTACATTAGACAGTAAGAGTATTTTAACGGAACCTGCTCTGAAGTATTCACGGGTTTTTGTTTTCATCCTCTAGCATTGCGAGCGGTTAAAAACACAGCCTGGAGAGATGGCAGCTCTCTTTCAGAAAATGAATAGATAATTTATTCTAATGAGGTGAGGTAGCTGTTTTCAATTATTACCTTCTACAAACCACTAATGAAATGAAGTCAGTGTACATCTTTAAATAACCTTTAATATTTGTACAAGTAAATACCTTCATTGACGATAATGGAAATTGTCAAAAATTCTCATTTTCTCACTGTTTAGCTCGCCCACAATGGCTGTCAGCCGAGTGATAGGACGCAGGGCAGAGCTAATTGTTTCATGAGGAGACGGTGCTTCAAAGGGAAGGGAGAGGAGGTGCAGACACTAATGAAGTTTATTACTGGAACACGAAATGAGGATTGTGACAAGAGACACTGGTGGCAGTGACATGTAGTTAGAATGTTAAATCTTGAGATGGCGCTGGCTGAATCACAGAGATAGAAATATGGAGAAGTGTAGACGAATGAATAGCCCTACACTGAGACAGACCAGACATAGCTTGTCTGGCTAGAAAGAGCAGAAAAAAAAGTTCATGAGCAAACAAATAGGAACCAGGGACACAGAGAACAGATCAGCCTGTAAACGAATCTGCCTGCCTTTGGCATATCCGAACGATGGAGTCGTGTCTTCCAATGTCTATTCTCAAAAGTATGATTGGAAGAGCTGGGTCACAATTATGCCAAGATCTGAAGGTTTGACATATCTCCCCAGGGATTCATAGCTACTTTTGAGTGGGGGAAAGAATAGGGAGAGAGAAGTAGGAAAGACAAGGTGAATGGAAAAGAGCCTCCCCCAACACCAGTCCTCATGACCACTCAGAATTGCTCCTTTTTCCAAACTCTGAAGAGAATCGGTGGATGAAACATATAAAGCACCCATTCTCTTAAAGTACATTCTGGTAAGGTTGAGGACACCACAAAGCAAAAGTTGGGTGTAGGGGCACACACTTGCAACCCTGAAACTTGGAGGGCCTGAGGAGAGAGAATAAAGAGCTGGAAGCTAGCCTTGGCTACACAGTGAGACTCTGAAGAGCCACGGAGGAAAATGGGGAATCTCGGCTACCTCTAGACACTATGCAATGCATTCTGTAACAGTATGAGGGGAAAGGTATTTGGGAAGTGATCATTTTTTAAAGTGTATGGTAATTTTATATAAAGATAGATAATTTCCACTGGAGCTGATATCTATGTCCCCTGCCCTTATATCTGAGTAGCATGGCTCATGTAGCTTTCTTGGAAGAAAGAGGTAGAGAGGAAGTGACTCTCACTTAGAAAACATCATACATGCATTCTAGGGTCTTTGGCTGAATGTAAGGTGGCCAGCTGTCAGGGGACAGCATGTGGAGAGAGCATGCTGAAGAAATGCATAGTGAATGGAGATGTTCTGAGGAGCCAGCACAGCTGTTGGAGTCTTTTCAGCTTGGGCACGAGATATGTGTACATCAGAATATAGCCTTCAAGATGCTCACTGAATGGGGACCCCATAGAACATCCAAACGCACATAATTTCTTTGCTCGAGCCCTTGTCTTGGTTTGTCAGAACCTAGGTCACCTAAATTATTATCCTTGCCTTAAGCTACTGCGTGTGGGGTAATCTGTTACACAGCCTCAAAGAACTGGACCTGTGATGTATAAGACGGCTGCTTGGAAGAAGTACCAGTGCTGATGGCCTGGGTTATGATGGCAACAACGAAGAAACCATTCGAAGTGAAGACGATTAGAAATTCACAGGAAAAAGGCACATCCTGGCACTGATGTTGAACACAGTGGGGATGTCATGTAGCAGGAACTTAAGTTAGAAGGATGTGTGGGTGGAGGGGACTCAGTCGAGAACCCCTCCACAATGATGCTGAGAGTGGCCACAATCCTCTCCCAAGTTCAGGATTGGAACCTTGGGGTAGTCTGAACGCATTTTGCATTCTGTCCTAGTGGCGTGGCTAATGGCAAAGGAATTTTCCACATTTCATTTTATACCACTAAAGTCCAAGAGCAAAAGGGGATGAGTGTTTGGACATTGCTACCTTCCTCAAATACAGGATGATTGAACACATCTCTGTTTAGAAGCACCTTAAGGAACTTTCCCAATGATATTAATACTTTCAAATGATATTAAACATAACTACACTATACGGACATGTGTTAAAAGCACCAGACAATTCCACTGATGCCTTTGAACTCGAAAAGTTGCCTGTTGTTTCTGCCTTTTAAGAATGGATTGTCTTCATTGGCGGCCATTGTGAAATCCAAGAACCAAAAATATTGAGTGAAATTATGGAAAGTAGAAGGAAGCAGTCTGAATCTGCATCCTTGACCATTTTAGATGCCCTGACTATAGAGGAAGGATGCTTTGGTGGACAAGACAGTGAATGACAACTCCTCCCAATGCAGGCAGGCATGGGTTATCCTCAAGGCATTAGACAAAGCCCTGACAGCGTGGTGGCATTTGCTCATAATCCCAGCACTCGGGAGTCCGAGACAGGAGAAGTACAACTTGTCGGCCAGTCTGGACTACACAGTGAGATCCTGTCTCAAAATAGAAATGAGAAGAAATGAAAGATAATAAACCCATTCCGTACCTTTATTCCTGTGGTTTGTTCAGAAAGAGCCAAGCCACGGGAATAAAGAGCTCCGGTGATAGTCTGTAGGCAGATAAAGGAATGCAAGACTTGTCTTTCTTATATTTAAGAAGGTCCCCAAGGACACACACTGGCTGACTTTGAATGGCTCAGCTGCCTTCTTTGGCCAGTGTTTGTGAGGGCTTCTGTCTGTCAGATGCTGAGCAGGCAAACAGGGCTGGGTAATGTTAGGCAGAAAGAAACGGTAGCCCCTTCTCGATCAGAATTAAGCGTGGTCTAGGAGGAGAACTCACCAGTGTGCAGACACTTGCCCTGTGTTTGTAAGGTACAGCTTCTCAAGGTACACCTTGGTCTTTTCTCAAGGCCCTGCTGAAAATGTTAAACTATGCTTTATATAGTTTTAACTTTCCAAACTGTATTTCTTTTAAGAGGCTGGATCTCACGTGGCTTGAATCTCTAAGAGTCACATTTCTGAGGCAAATAATATCCAGAGAAGTCAGGCAAGTTTCCTCAGAATGCAAGGCAGCTGGGGACCCTTCCAGTCTGTCCTGTACAGCTCAAGGAGCAGAGCCAGCACTCAGGGTTGTTCTCAGGGAGGAGGTGATTTTGTTGTTGATTTGGATCTGGTCGAGTTTTCTGGTCTCCACTTCCTTTAAATTCCAAGTATTGATTTTGAATCTTGTTGGAAAATGTATACTCATGGGTGAAAGCAACTGTTAGGAAGGAAAAGGTGGTCATCCTGGGTGGGGCAGGGAAGGGGTGGAGAGAGTATGAGTAAGAAGCTCTGTGTGAGTCCGTTGCTCTCAAATGGTAGGCAGCTGCCACCTGGATGAGAGAGATCTCCGGTCAGGGACTCATCATGTTAGGACTCTGACCTCCAGCCTCCAGGAGGTTTGAGAAATGTGCCCCTTGTTGACAAAGAAACAAGTGGTTTTAGTTTACAACATTTAGTTTTAGCAACCTGAACTGGCTAAGTCATCAGGTAACAGCAGTTCTATTCCCGAGTTTTATGTTTACATTAAAACTTGCTCATGTGTGGGATGATGTTATACAGGTGAGGCAGGTACAAGACAGAATGAGGCCTGTCATTGGACGAGAAGGAAGGATAGGTGGGAGAAAAGTTTAAGGGAAGAGACTGGGACGGAAAGGCCGGGAGACTGGAAGAGGTTGTAGAGAAGCCGCAGGGAGAACACGGAAGCTGACATTAAGATTCCCCTCTGTTTATTTACAGGTTGTTATGAGTATTCTTAAGGGATGGATACGTATGGGGCTTTGTATGTCTAGGTGGGCAATTATATCTTATCAGTTGGATCAGAGGTTATTGTGTTGTGTGTTCCTTCATGTGGAGAATTGAGTTTGGGAGAGTGTGTGGCGGCAGAGACACTGGGCCACCACAGAGTTGGGATGTGTGCTTCTGGCAAGACATCTACTACTTCGGTGCTGGATCTAGTGGGAGTAAAAGAAAACTATTTAATACAATTTTAGGACAATACTCTGCAGCAAATTTATTCATCATAATCTGAAGGTGGAAGCAACCCCAACATTTACCAGCTGGGAAAGAGCTAGATGCTGTACAGTGGAAATACACTAAGTGATAAAAAGAAGTTTATGGAGTTGTCTGTTTGTTTATTTTTCTGAGGCAGGCTTTTTCTTTGTGTAACCCTGGCTGTCCTGGAACTCACTCCTTAGACCAGGCTGGCCTCAAACTCACAGAGATTCACTTGCAACAGCTTCCCAAGTGCTTGGATTAAAGGTGGGATTAAAGGCCCCACCACATCTGTCTGAGAGTGAGGTTCTAACTCATGCTACCTCATGGACGAACCTTGAGAATATTATAGCGTGTGTAAGACATTAGTCACAAAAAAACTCTACATATTACATGAAATATTTGGAGTAGGCAAATATTTAGATTAGGTCAGTATGTGCCTAGGGCTAGGGCACGTGTATCAAGATTGCTAGGAATTGCGGGGTCTCTCCCTCCCTCCCTTCCTTCCTTCCTTCCTTCCTTCTTTCCTTCCTTCCTTCCTTCTTCCTTCCTTCCTTTCTTTCTTTCTTTTTAAAATGTTCTAAAATTGATTTGGTTATGGTTGTGTAGCTTTGTAAACATGCTAACAGTTGTCAGTTGTATTCTTTTTCCAGTGCCACTAGAGATCAGATAGAGGACTTCACGCATGCTGACCAGGAACTCTCTCACTGAGTTACATTCCTCACTGGTACTGGATCATACAGTTTAAATGAGTGAACTTTACAACATGAAAATCATATCTGAATAAAGTTGTTAAAGAGACAACAAGAAAAGCTGACAGATGGAAATGTGTGCTGGCTTGAATGAGAAATGTCTCCCCATAGGCGCTGATATTTGAACACTTGCCTCTCAGTTACTGCCTTGGTCATGATGTTTTATCACTGCAATAGATAGGAATTAATGCAGGTGCAAAGGAAACTAACTAGAGTCAGTTGGCAGGGTCATTCAACCTCAGGGAACTTACATAAACAGACAATATCTTCACATGAGGGCTGAGGAGATGGCTCAGTGATAAAGTGCTTGCTGCACAAGCATGAAGACCCAAATTCAGTTCCTAGTTTCCATGTCAACATGTCAAGCAGCTAAGCATAGCTGCAAGGTATGCCTTCAACCTCTGGCCTGGGGTAGATGGTGTGTGGTCAGGAAGATCCCTGGGGTTTCCTGAATTCCAGTCTAGACACAACAGCAAGAACTGGGTTAAGAGAGAGACACATCTCAAAGAAATAAAATGGAGGGTGATAGAGCAGGTCACCCAGTGTCTCCCTCTTGCTTCTGCTTGAGTGCGTATGGGTGTGTGCTCCCTGAAATGGATGTGTACACACATGCCCCCCAAATAAAAGCAAGCACACACATCTAACTATGACCTTTACCTTTCTTTTTGGGGGCCACATACTCCAGCTTCGACAATAATTTTCAAAAATAAGCGTTATAGATTCCTGGGAGTTTCCATTGCCCTAGGTTTCTAGCTTACCCCAGAGATGTTCCCCACCAACCAGTTCCAGTTGTCTTTCCCTTTATGCTCTCCTGTCCTCTCCCAACTTCATTCCTCCTGGCTCTTCTCCACCTCCTCTCCCACCCAGTTCCCTCTCCGTTCACTCCCCATGTATTTTTATTTCCCCCTGGGAATGCTTTCCCTCTTTTTTAGTTTCTTTGGGTCTGTGGGTTGTAGCATGATTAATTATCCTGTACTTTATGGCTAATATCCACTTATAAGTGAGTACATACCATGTTTGTCTTTCTGGGTCTGAGTTACCTCACTCAGGATGATATTTTCTAGTTCCATCCATTTGTCTGCAAACTTCATGTTTTTGTTTTTAATAGCTGAACAGTACTCCTTTGTGTAAATGTTCCCCATTAAAGATACTCTGCTATTCTTGCAGACAGGAACCTAGCATAACCGTCTCCTGAGAGGCTTCATCCTTCCAGCGATTGATAGGAACAGATGTAGAGACCCACAGCCAAATATCATGCAGTCTTGGGGAATCCTATGGAAATTGGGGAGGCCTTGGAAGAAGCTAAAGAGGTCAAAGACACCACAAGAAAACCCACAGAATCAACTAACCTCGGCCCATAGGGGCTCATAGAGACTGAACCACCAGAAAGCATGCATGGGACAGACCTAGGCCCTCTGGACACAGGTAACAGTTGTGCAGCTTGATCTTCATATGGGACTCATAACAGCAAGAGCAGGGGCTGTCTCTGACTCCATTGTCTGACTTTGGATTGCTTTCCCCTAACTGGGCTGCCTTGCCTAGCTACAATAGGAGCTGTGCCTAGTCCTACTGCAACTTGATAAGCCAAGGTGGGTTAATATCCATGGGAAGCTTCCCCTTTTTTGAGGAGAAATGGAGGACAGGAGGATAGAGGGGAGGAGAGAGGAAGAGGAAGAGGAAAAGGAAGGGACTAGGAGCAGAGATGGGAAGCTGTAATCAGGATTTAAAGTAAGTAAAATAATTAATAAAAATCAGAAAAAATGGTTATTTAATAAAATATAGAGCTAGGCATGGTGGCATATGCTTTTAATCCCATCACTCAGGAGGTGAATGCAGGTAGATTTCTGTGGGTTTAAGGCCAGCCTGGTCTACATAGTAAGTTCCAGAACATACAAAGAAAAACCTGTTTCAAAGAAAAACCCATATATGTATACACACACACACACACACGATTTTACTCTATTATTTGGAGAATATATTTATTATTTTGATATATTAATATATTAATAACATATCTATTATTTAGAACATATACAATTTTTCTGGTGGTGGTAGGGACATGTAGAGGAGATTCAAGTCATTTCCTCTGCTCATCCCAAACTAGACTCTAGGGCATTGCTCATGTTACAGCAGACTCTCAGACCACAAAGAACTCACCGTATGAAGCACTTTCAGTAAGGATGAAATTAATTCTGTCACCATTGTGTATCCGGTTCCTTTAAAAATGTAGTTTTGAGGACCTAGAGAGATGACTCAGTGGTTAAGATTACTGGCTGCTCTTCCAGAGGGTAGGGAATTTGATTCCCAGCAACCACATGGTGCCTCACAACTATTTAACTCCAGTCCCAGGGTATCCAACACTCTCTCTGGCCTCTGTGGGCGCCACACACACAAGATGCATAGACATACATGCAGAGAAAACATGGGTACACATAAAATAAACATTAAAAACACAAAGTAATTTTCCACTTCCAATTTAAAATCTTTTATGTGTATTAGTCATTGTTATTGTTTACTTCTCACTTTCAGATTCAGGGATATTAATAATCAGTAGTCAATTAATTAGATGACAGAGTACAAATGAGAAGTTTAGTTGTGTTAATTACCAAAAAGAAGTCACTTATTTTCTCACTTTTAGTCAATGGAATTTCTCCTTTGACATGAGGATTTGTGCTATTGTCAGTCATTATTGTCAATGGTTAGAAAGAAACTTAGTAAAGATTGAGGAGATTTTAAAATACTTTTTTTTTTTGCCAAAGAGAATTCAGAATTTCTAGCCCCTGGGAGAGGTCCTGACTGCGTGCGCACATGTAGACACATGCAAGTATCATGCATGCAAGCATGTGGTTTTTTGGGTGTGTGCTTAAGTGTGGGAGTCAGAGGTCACTCTTGGATGTTGTTTCTCAGGAAACCACACACTTTGTTTTTAGAAACAGAGTCTTTCCATGGGCTCTGAAGCTGGACGATTAGGCTAAGGTAGCTGTCCAGCAAACTCTAGAAGCCTCCAGCAGTGGAACTCCAGATGTGCACCACCATGACTGTCTTTTTGTATGAGTGCCCAGAGTCAAACTCAGGTGTCACAGTGATATGGCGAGCACTGTCCTGGCCAGACTATTTCCTTAGTCTCTAAAGAACATGGCTTTTGATCTGCTGTCCTAGACACGCCTGCTATTGCTTGCCTGTTCTAAGGCACACCTATCCAGTGATCCATAATTTGGTCTGTCCCTAAACAGAGTCAGTATTAGACCATCAGATCGGCAATGCTAGGAATGTGACCAAGAAGCAGATGCTGGTAGTGAATGGTGGAAATGAGGATCCAAGGTAGATACCATGTTGGAGCTTGAAAAGAGAAAGCAGGAGAAATAGCCAAAAAAAGAAGGAGAAAGGCTGTGCTGGTTGGTTTTATGTCAAATGGACAGTCTAGAGTCTCATCTTGGAAGAGGGAACCTTGATTGAGAAAATGTTCCCACCAGATAACCTGTGGTCAAGCCTGTGGTCTATTTTCTTGATAGATAATTGGTGTGGGAGAGCCTACCTTACTGCAGGCAGTGCTGCCCTTGCAGTGCTGCCCCTGGATACTATAAGAAAGCAGGATGGACAATCCATGGCGAGCAAGCCACTTAGCAGCACTCCTCTATGGCTTCTGCTTCAATTCCTATCTTCAGTTCCTGCACTGATTAAGGTCCTTCTGTGATAGACTGCCTCCTGAAGTATAAGACGGAATGAACCCTTTCCTCCACAAGCTGCTTTTGGTGGTGGTATTTATTATAGCAGCTGAAACCCTCACTAGGACAGAAGCCCACAGAGCAGCATAGGCAACAGGAGGCCATGTGCTCTACAGAGACAGAGAGTGTTTGAGCCTCGGCTTTCCTGCTCCAGCTCATTTGGAGCAGCGTTGTAGTTTGGTTGCCGATGTGGTTTACTGAAGCCTCTGAGTGTTTATACCAAGCTTCGCTCATACTATCATTGATCAAATATGAACGTGTTTCTGCTTCTTACACACACACACACACACACACACACACACACACACACAAACATGTATACACAATACACACACATATATAAGTACACATATATACATACACACATACATATGCATACACACAGGTATGTGAATATATACATATACACATACACACATACAAACATATACATATGGTACAAAATGGCATTTTCTGGGCCAGATGTAGCCATTGCAATCTTGAACTCTCAGCAGCTGCAGATGCCTACGCTGGCTGTGTCCAAGAATGAGGCTATCAAAGGTCAGGCACCAATGGCTGAGGAATTTGGGGTTCTACCCCTCACTGTTGAACTGTGCTACTGATTATTTCAGGCAGTGGGGAACCACTGCCTTCACTTGTGCGCCCACCAGACTCCATTGAAGACTCCAAATTCAGTGGTCCCACAGAAGGCCCTATTTAAATGGGTCACAGAACCAACTCAAAGCTCATAGCACCAGAGAAGGGGACGGGGAGGGACTGACAGGGATGGAGGGCTGTAAGAGAGAGTGTGGGGAGAGAGTCATTGGGATGCATGCTATATGTTCATAAGATAGTCGAACAACAAACTCAATTAAAAAGGTTTAAAAAATTCAAAGGTGGTGGAGTAATTGTGGGCTTGTGTAAAACCTCTGCTCTCTGCCTTCTAGAACTGGGAAAGAAGCAGATGATTGTCCCTGATCAAATGCGCTCAGGGAGTCCCAGCTTCCTGGTGTTTATGTTACTAAAATATTTGCTTAATTGGACTGAAATCGGTAAAGTGTATGCAGACACTTTGAAACTGCGAAACACGTTGCTGGTGGGGAGCAAAGGGGATTATTAATAATCTGATTAAGATTTTATGATGTTCCCATTACTCATTTTTATGTATCTGCCACAATGAATAAAACCAAGAGAAACTGCTCCAAAACACTGAAGTTTGGGGAATTTCTGCTTCTCCATCTGGACAGCTTCAGCATTAACTCTCTCCAAAGCAAAACGGAAACTTCAGGCAGCTCCTATCCAGCTCTTGCTGGTCCCAGCAGAGACAGTGTGTTCGTTCATTTAGCATAGAGCTCTTGGGGCCAGGGAGGGAACAGGCATTTTTATCACTGCAAACCCTCTGGATCTGGTTGGAGCTTGAGCCACAAAAGAAAGTGGAAGACTCAGTTTGCAGTGTCACAGGCCCTTGGTAGCCCCTGGGATTGAGAAAGTATATAAACCTCCTGCTACTGAAGATATGACACGGACGGTATTAAGTTGTCTAGGTTATCTCACTGGGAAATTTCATGGGTCACTGGGAGTTTACATGTGAAACTTCCAGGCCCCATACAATAAAACAGAGGAAAAAAGAAGACACAGACAATTCAAGAATTAAAACAGGTCGTGGGGATACGAACATGTAACTCTTTCCTTTGTGGTGTGGCTCTCTACCACATCCAAACTCTCAGTGGATCTGCATCCCCGGAAGACAAAATTCTAGCCTCAGAAATGCATCACAAAGAACACGTACTCACTCAAATGGTGTCTGGCTGGTGAGAGGCCTGAGGTGTGGACTGTGGCCCCTTTCAGCTCACACTGCCATGCACTGACTTGAGCACAGTCCAGGGTTAAGGTCCCTGCCACCAACCACCCTGTTCACATTTTAAAACACAAACACACTTGTCAGCTAGGGTGGGGGGCACGGATCACCTTTAAAATGTCTGCAAACCTCACCCCGTCTTTGCTACAACCTCCTGGGTTTTAATTACTCCCCGAGAGTAAGAGTCATCTCAGGATCCTCCGGTGACATTTCCCAGTTTCCCGTCGGCTCACTTATGAGAGACAAATGGGCTGGCTAGTGTCCCTCTAGATTGAGTTTTTCATGAAGTCATTACTTCTGTCATAGGGAGTATTTTCAAATTGAAAAATCTGAAACAATAAATGATGGTGGAGCAGTTAATAACTGTTAAGAAATCACATTTGGAAAATTGCATTTAAGCAATAACCTTTCTCCCTGTAATTAAATGACAGAAAGGTCCTGGTTTTAATTAAGTCAGCAATTTATAGTTATGAAGCTATACTTCACTATGCAGATTAGCAGATGATAGGTCACAGAACACCCTGAGTGCATTTTGAGTGGGCCTGATATGGTAATTACTCCACTGTTCAGTGGTGACCACATTGAACCGTATCTCTAGATGAAACAATTTTCTTTTCCTTGCTCCGTGATGTATAACTAGGCTGAGTAAATGTACCACGAGCACTGCCTTGCGCATCTTTAAATTAAAATGGATTTTAAATGAGGGGGCACGAGCGGAGGGAGCGTGTTCAAAGAGCGGCGCCAGGAGTGAATGGGCCGCTAGTCAGTGCCGGCGAGCAGAGAATATATCATTGTTTTACAGGGCTTTCTATCTTGTGCCTGAATGTTGGCTGCAGATTTATGAGGAAGTAAAATGCTAATGTTAGTGTATTTATAAACATATGATGGGGGTTTCATCTATAATTTATTTGCTGGCCCTCCGCTCTGCCTCCTAGGGAAGGAAAATAAAATGCTGTGTTGGACAGCCGAAGGGTCATTAATATGGTTTTCACATTTTATTTAACTAAGCCGGGCTCATATTACACGTTGATGATCACATTGTGAGATGTGTTCTGAAATGCTTATTGTATCTTGTCTCCTGTCTCCCTCATCCTGGGGTTGTCACCAAACAACTTCTGAAACCTAAGAGGGATCACTGGTGAGGAACTATGGGGATAGGAGGATGGGGCTGGAGGGAATAAGGAGAAGCTCCCCCACCGATCATGTTCTCTTTTGCTTTCACTCTTAAAGTTTCACAAACCTCAGAACTCCCAGGGACAACTTATTTTCAGGGATTCAATTTTGTCTTTAAATTCCTGTTTGCTCATTAAAACACATCACCATCCAAATTCTAGGACAGAAGAGGCTGCCGAAAAAAAAAAAGAAAGAAACACATTCAAACTCACATCCAGGGGTTGGGGAGATGGCTCTGTGGATAATGCCTGTGTCTCAGTTCTGAGGAGGGAGGCAGGGGGATTCCAGGGTGTGCTGGTTAGACAGCCTAGCCAGAATGGTGAGGCCCAGGTTCAATGAGAGATCCTGTCTCAAAAAATAAAGATGGCAGGTGATAGAGTAAGACACCCAAAGCCCAATTCTGCCTTCCACAGGCACCTGCACCCACATGTACACATGTATATAAGCACACAAGTATGTACAGCAGACACACACACACACACACACACACACACACACACACACACACACCAAAGCAAAAACCTACCATCCAAACCAGGCTCCCCCAATGCAGCACAGGGGGATGAGGATACAAAACATTCTCTAACCAGAATACTGACAAATGGCTGTGATACTCCAGGCCAGGAGTTTGAGTGGCTCAGCTCAGAAACTCAGGATTTAGCCCTTCTGTTTCCCCATTGCCCACACGTGAAGAGGTGCAACAAGTCAGATGTGAACTACTCAGTTACTTCATGTGTCACACTGATAGCCAAACCATATTCTAAAATCTAAGATATTCCCAAGTCAGGAATGTCTCTTTTAGCACAAGGTGAAAGGGAATATATATACCTGTAATCCTAGCACTTGGGAGGATTGTGAGTTCAAGACCAGTCTAAGATATATATAGGGAGATCCTGTCTCAATGAAAACAACAAAAATCTTCTTTAAAATACCTTGCATCTCCTTTTGGGGTGGTGGTGGGAGATATAAATGAATTCTGCACTTACCCTCTCCTGCATTTTTTAGAATTTTATGAATAAAGATTTTTATAATTCCAGAAAAATGATCAGTTTTGTATTAAAAACACACAGTGGAGTACTCTAAAGAGCACCTTGTGGATCAATTCAGATCTCACATCCTGTAAGTAGCTGCAGTTGGTCCCAACAGTGTCTGTGTCTAGAGCAGTGCTTCTCAACCTGTGGTTTGTAAACTCTTTGAAGGTCAACAGCTGTTTCTCAGGGATCTTCTGAAACCATCAGAAAACACAGATGTTTACATTATGTTTCATAACAGTAGCAAAATTACAGTTATGAAGTAGCAACAAAAATAATTTTATGACTGGGGGTCACCACAAGATGAGGGTCACAGCATTAGGAAGGTTGAGAGCCACTGCTGTAGAGCTACACATGGGAAGAAATATGTTCTCAGCCTCTTTGGATGAGCCTTGGAGTGACTCAGGTTTCCTACCGTCAACTCTGATTGGAATTCTGCAGCAAAGATCTGAACTGTATTCCAATGCTACCACCCCTTCACTGCTCTGGATTGTCTGAGATAATGAAGAGAAAACTACAGTTCAGCAAAAACAAAGACAAAAACAAAAAACCGAAACCACACAGCTGTTCCTCACGTGAAGCAGTGTTCTTTTTTTTTTTTTTTGTTCTTTTTTTCGGAGCTGGGGACCGAACCCAGGGCCTTGCACTTCCTAGGCAAGCGCTCTACCACTGAGCTAAATCCCCAACCCCGTGAAGCAGTGTTCTTAAAGGAGAATTCTTTGCATTGTTCTGTTGATTGTAACCTCCTCTCCTTCCAAGTACACCTCTCTACCAACTCTTAATTTCCTGCTTGTTGCTTAGCCATGGTATATGTCCTTTCCTTTGTCACAGTACCCAGAATGCTCTGCTGGACTCAGAAGACATCACTCCTAGGACCCCAGAGAATTCTTCTGAGAGGAACCCTGCTCTCAACTCCAAACCAACCATGTCCTTTATTTCATGCCTCCGCGTGGACGCCACAAAGCCCTGCGCTGAGGAGATGGGCTGTCTGCATAGAAGTACTGTGAGATTTGCGGGACAAAAATGATTCTTTGATGGATTTTACTGACTCTCTGAGAGTCTTTGGAAGAAAACTCACTCTTCGATTTTTCTATTTACTGTATCTTAGACTCTAAAAGAAATATGAAAGTTAGAATTATCTCTGTCCCTGTTGCCAGGTTCAGCTGCAGATTGGAAAGACCACCAGCCGAAACGAAAGGCCTGGTAAGACTTCCCTTAGAATTCTTTCATATGGGTGAGGTTCTGCTAGAGCCCAGACCTCTAGATCTGGGTTTCTGGGCCACTAGGCAGAGAGCAGTGCTGGCCAGTGGAGGGAAGATAAGAAAGCTGTCCTCGCTTGAACAGAGACCTGGGCCTGTGCTTTCAGAAATGGGTTTCTTTTACTTACAAAATAAAATAGCATTTGTCAAGGCTTGCTGGAGATGTATTTATGTGGGGGAAAGGGTAAGAAAATATATTTCAAAGAGATTCTTTTTGTTCAGTGTTTTCTTGAAAACTCTTCCTCACCTGGGTCATCTGACCTAGAGGAAAAATGTTTGTGACTGAGATTCTCAGTTAGGGGAGAGAGAGACCAGGGTCTCCTCCATCTGGGAGATACTGAGGCTCCAACTAGTTTTAAGATGAAGGTTTCATACAAACAAGTGAATTGCAGGAGTAAAGTGTAATTGCCCCCAAGTCCTCACCCACACAGCTTCCTGTGGCTGGTTAAACTCTTGCTGTTTCCTATGTGCTGTGCCAGGGGGACAGAGCTATCAGAATGGATGGAGTTGGTCCCCCAACAGAACATCCTCAGACACTAGAGGTGGAGTAGGTCAGAGAGGAAGTAAAATGAATGTATAAAAAAAACCCACATAATGTTATAGCAAAGAACTTAACAGCAAAGCTCCAAGGGAAAAGGTTTGAGAGCAAGTTCTTTCTAGTACCCCGCTAGGCTGTGTGACTTTGGAAAAGTCACTTAACTACTTGGCTGCATCCTCTCGTCACCAAAGTGAAGATAATAAGAAGGGTATCTCTCTCATAGGATCAGTAGGAAGGCATAATTTGTAGCTCTAAACCTTATGGTGTTTATTAAATATTCAGATGTTAGATACTATAGGGTATGGGTCACACATTAGTGGAGAAATACACAAAACATTGTGTGGTAATACAGAGGATGGGCAGGCATCTGACTCAGCCTGAAGGATGGAGAGATGGTTTTTCAGAGAGCTTTCTTTAGCATTAGATTAGAGGGTCGATCAAGTATGGAACTGGGTGAAGGAGTAGTGGGCAGTTCAAAGACAAACTAGATGCCTCCTGGGATCCCTCTCCTGAACTCCAACCAGTTTCAGCTTATGTGGTCCTTACTGGTAGTGACTGATACTAAGGTTAATGCCTTGAGGGATTGGAAGCAAAGTCCTTGGTGGGGGTTGCTGACAAAAAAATCAATTTCAGAGTTCTTGCCTTCACTTCATGGGGAAGGTTGGTTCCTTGGGACCTCCAGAGCTGATTTACTCAGTCCCACCCAGTGGAAGAATTCTGAGCCTTTGCTGACACAATGCAATTCCTCATACTCACAGAAAACAATGTGAGACAACTTCCTGCCCTGTGCGACTCTGCAGGAACTTTCCCTAAATATTTGCCAAGTCAAAGAGAAGCTTAACTTCCTGGTCTTGTAGAATACCCCCATGAGTTATTATCAAGTGGAAACGTATGTAATTAAGGTGGGTGGAAGGCGTGAATTGAATTATGATAAAACTCATGCTTGCTGATGTGTTTGATGACAGTGGAGGAAATCATAAAGGGGAAGATGATGAATTTCTGTCTTTTCTTTGGGAATAACTGACTTAGAATCAATGTGATGAAAAATTGCCAAGTGAACGCAGAATGGCGGAGGGGATGGGCAAGTTTCTGATGGAAATGTACTAGTTGATCATGCAAACACACTTTCAAAGTTCTTGTTCTGGGGGAGGCACCACCCCAATGGATTACTCAGTGAACGGCTATGTTCACACTGATTTCCTACTAAGAAACTTCCGGTAGCTTTTCCTCATTTCCTACAGAATGAAGTTTAAAAATCAGAGCACAGCATCCAACTGGCCCCAGTGTCACTCAATGACTCCATGCCTTGCTCTCTCTAATTCTCACTGATTGACAATCAGCCTCACGTCAAGAACTCCACTCACCCTTTCTTAACTATAGTATGTTCTTGCCCTGGCTAGCACATGCCTCCAACCCCGCTCAAGCCCTAGTAAAATACCTTCTTCCAGAGAAACTTTTTAATGCCAGGATTGATGCTGTAGTTTTTTTTTTTTTCCAGTTCGCAATACTACATGTATTGTACCCAAAATGTGTTACTTCAATTTCTAATGGAGGTGTTTCCCCCATCCCATTATTTATCATGGAAACTCTTTGACAGTGGGAGTTATATCTCATATATTTTTGTAACTCTTATATCACTTGACATGATCCTTTGTACAATGTTGGTTTCAAAAATCAGTTTCTTGCTAAATAAGGTGGTTCATGCCTATAACCCCAGTACTCAGGTGACCGAGGTAGGAAGATTGTTACAAGTGTGAGGCTGTCCTGGGCTACATAGAAAGTTCTGGGATAGCCTGAGCTATAGAGCCAAAAATCTTTCTCCAAAGCAAAGAAGCAAAGAAATAAAAGTTTTTATCTTTGCTTTGGCTAGCAGGCAATGCAAAACCCAGTTTTGGGTTCAATCGCTTTTCATTTTTTTCTCTGGTACAATAAATTCCTTCCTTCCTTCTTTCCTTCTTTCCTTCTTTCCTTCTTTCCTTCTTTCCTTCTTCTTTCCTTCTTTCCTTCTTTCCTTCTTTCCTTCTTTCTTTCCTTCCTTCCTTCCTTCCTTCCTTCCTTCCTTCCTTCCTTCCTTCCTTCTTTCCTTCCTCAATCTGCATACTTACACTTCCTTGCATCGTGCTCTTTACTGTAAGCCACCCTGACTCTAATTTAGATGTGGACATGGGGAGGTAGGAGTTGTACAGGGCGAGTGAGGTCGTCACTGAGGGGTGAAGTGTTTATTTAAGTCATCAGGTATTAGTACCATGTAGTGTGCAGACAGGGTCACAGAAGGGAGTGCAGATTGGCTCAGATGGCGGTAACAGCCCTGCCTTTATTAGTGCTGTTTACTTCATCTTCCCAAAAGGTCTGTGAGAGCTGTTTGAGATGAGACTCGTTTGCAACCCCCTCTTTTAGCTCACAGTCGCACAGCCAGAAGCAGAGCTAGGTGAACTCTTTTACCTTTTCTTCTCATGAGCACCAACATACATGAGTTGAAGTTTGGTCAACGAATCCATCACCGACTAGTCACAGATAAATGCAGTGCGTCCAGACTTTAAAATAAGGAAGTCAGTCACTTCAGGGATTACCCCAGGTCTTGCTAGCAAACTGTCTTTGCATTCTGTGAACTCAATCAGCTCGTGTGATTACTCTTGAATCTATCTGTGGCAAGAGACTGGGATTAACCCCAATTAAGTAGACTCACCTGAGAGTAAAGCCTCCTGAGTCTCAGGATGACAGAGGACCGAAGAGGAGCATAGATGGGGGATGGGAGAAGTATTGCAGGGCCAGCATGGGAGCACTGCCTGCAGCTCCCCAGCACCGTCCTCTCCTCAGCACACCTTCTCACTTGCCTGTTCTCTACCCGAGACATGACATTCTCTACCTATAGTTTTTCTTAGCCAATGAACTAAGCTTTTCTTCACTCTTTCCTTCTCTATTTCTGTCTCTACTTTCTTCTTTCTGTTTGTGCACCAAATAACATTCACGCCAGACCCTAGGCTAGACACCTGAAAGCGCCAAGATGGTCAAGATACCAATGTCCCTCTCATTCGGAGCTCCCCTCTGACTTGTTCAGCTCAGGGGTTGTGTGGTATCCCTCTCAGGTGTCTTGAGGGGCTTTTGGCAGATATAAGAATGCTGGGCCACCATTATGATGCCAATTGGGAAGTTTGTTTCATTTCAAAGAGAGCAGTGAGGCAAGAAAGACTGATTTTTGTTCACCCTGAGCTGAAATACCACATTAAAATGCCTCCTAGCATGGAGAGAGGTTTATCCATTAAATTTAATTAAGCTTTCTTTAGAGTGGAATGTCTGGGAGATCTATTACACCCAAGGGACTGGCGTTTGTTTTTGCCAGCCTTTCCCTTGCTCATCACCTCATTCTTTCTTACCAGAGAACCCTCCTGCCTCTATTGTTTAACAGAGCATTCCTATTCAGTGGCCAGGTGATCTGGGAGGTTCTTCTTGTTGAGCTTGCCCCAACACACACACACACACACACACACACACACACACACACACACACACACACACACACCCCTTGTTTTCAGCAGCCTCCTCTATGATGAGAGCTGGAAGATTTGGGAGCTCCATCTTTCTTAAAACAGATTGCTATGACAGAGTTGCACGTTTCAAGGACAGCATCTCTGTGCCTCAGAGATTCTTGTCTCTCCCAAGCAGTTCCAACATTCTAGGAGCTGGGATTTCCCCCAACAGGACCAGCTGGGAGAGGCCTGTACCCAAGCCAGCCCAGGCTGGTGAGAATTCCTCAGTTCTAAAAGGAGGAATTCTCTCATGGGCTGCCTGTGACAACACTCCAAACTCTGACAATGTTCAGAGCTGTGAAACCGTAGAATGTTGTGGGGGAAATACTTCTGCATGTTTCCAGCCCTGGGGACCTGTTCCCGTCCTCCCTTCCTTGGTGGAGTACGCCACTCAGAACTGTCCTGTGAATACTTAAGCCAGCCACTGACACCAAGTGAGAGCCAAAGTTATGGTATCCTTGACTAGAGCTCCACTGTGAATATGCACCACACTTTCTTTATCCTTTGTCTGCTGAGGGACATCTAGGTGGGTTCCATTTCCTTGTTAGAGTGACTAAAGCAGTAATGACTGAGAATATACAAATATCCCTGTGGCAGGATATGGAGTTCTGTGAGCATATGTCTTGGGCCTATGTAGTTCTAGTTTAAAGGTTTTGAGAAACCACCACACTGATGTTCATGATGGCTTTAATGTTCACTCCTATGAGCAATAAATGCCCTCCCCCCTCCATGCTTTCTCCAACTTTTATTGTCAGATTTCTTGATGCCAATCTGACTCGGGTGGGGTGGTATCTCAAAGTATTTTAATTACATTTCCCTGATGACAGGATATCGAACGCTTTAAAAAATAGTCATTGTCCAATTTGTGTTTCCTTTGAATACTATCTACTTCATTTATTAACCTATTGATTAAAAGGTCACAGTTAGGGAGAAGGAAGATCCTGTTCAAGGAACTGGGTTCCTGTGGGTTCTAGATAGAAGTGTGCCCTGGGCCATTTTCAGAGCTGCCCAGTAAATTCTTCTCCACTGATCTTGGGCTAGCAGGAACTTTCAGATGGACTTGGATGCTGAAAACACCTGTATATTCCAGTGGGTTTAATTACGAATACAGCAGAAGGCTGCTTAGAGAATGAGGGAGAGAAATTCTGACCCTTTTTTATTTAAGCTGTAGTTTCTTATCCATGGAGTTAAATGACTAGTGATGATCTTAGGTATATTTTTTGTGATATTATTATTGTTAAGCTTAAATTATGCCAAGGGAGTTGATATGGCCAGTGCCATAATCAGGACACTCTGGTTATAGCGTAGGTGCCCACTATGACAACGTATATAATAAGAAAGTGTGCTGGCATGCATAAAAGCACCCAGTAGTTGGGCAAGCTCCAGGTGGCCTACAGTAATATACCACTACTCTGTATGCAGATACTATTTCCAAATCTAACTCTGAACATCAGTGTCTCTAGGGGTAAGGATTGGTGTCCCTGTAATTGTCCTGGGGTTTGCATCCCAAGTAGCAAATGTCCTAAGACAGAGAGGGGCTCGTCCTCTGCTTCTCCCTTAGGAATAAGAAAACATTCCCAAGAAGTCCCTCTGACTCTCCACCCAACTCACTGGTCCTGTGAGACTGCAGGCGAATTCCAAACCAGTTGCTGTAGCCAGGGGAACACTGTGTTCTCACCCCGTAAGAACCAAGTTGCTAATTCCTAGAACTAGAAGAAAGAGTTCCCTGACTATAGATCTGGACTTCTTAGAGACCACCCTTGGTCTGAGGTCAATGCCCCAACCACCAGGTCATAATAAATGGGGAGGGGAGCTGCAGGTATTCTAATGAATGCCCAAGTACTTAGCACTTAGCATTCTTGGGGGAGGGGTGCTGAGATGATGATGGCTTGGCAGTTAAGAACAATCACTGCTCTCAGAGCATCCAAAATCAGTTCCCACACTCAATGGATCACAACCACCTCTAACTCCAGCTCCAGGGGATCTGATGCCTGCTTCTGACCTCTACAGGCATATATATCCATACTGACACATACACAAAAGTAAAAATAAATCTGGAAAGCTTTGTTCATGTATGATGGGTACACATGAGTGCATGTGGAGGCCAGGGGTCGGCTTCAGATATTGTTCCTCAGACACCTTTTCTGTTTTTGAGACAGGATCACTTGCAGGCTGGAAACTCACCAGGAAGATCAAGATGGCCAGGCAACGAGCTCCATGGATATCTGTCTGTCTGTATATCTGTATGTCTGTACAGGGGATTCCAAGTGAGCGTTGCCATGCCTGGCTTTCTTATGTGGGTCCTGGGTATCAAAGCACTTTACCAAATAAACTCTAACACCAGACTTGGTTTTAAATTATTAATGGGATTTAAGAATTTAATCCAGAAAATAATTTTACATGAGCCAACATCCTGTAAGCAAGTATCTTTATACATCTCCTCCTCAGCGTCTGGATATTATTCCTTAACGACATGGGAGTATTTATCATAATAATATTGCCAGCGAATCTCCAAAAATGAATGTTACAAAAGATTTTATGCTCACTCCTGGTTGACAAGGGAAAACATGGATTTAGAAAAAATAGTGTGCATGTCTATGACAAGTCATAGTTTACTCCTTGCCAATATATTTTTGCTTCCTCCTGAAGTGACCTCATTGTGGATGGTTTTTGCTGCCTCGCTTTAAAACTACCAAAGGTTTGTAATATCTACATTCCAGGGAACACAGAGATGCATGCACCTTAATTGCTACAGCAATTCATTCAATCCAAGGGGAAAACCTCACTGGCCAGATACCACAGGTGGGTACGTCCTCGCACACACTGAAGATTGACAGGGACTCTGCTTTCTGCAGTCGTTGGATGGATGAGGCTCCAAGTCCTGTGTGAAATAGTGTGAACACTGGCAAAGAGAGACAACAGTGAGAGTGGATGGCAAGCTTCGGGATTTGTAAGCCTGTAACATTAGGCAACTTACTTGAACATTGTAGGCCTCAGTTTCTTCACCTATGAAATGGAAACAATTTCCCTTCAGTGGCTTTATGAAGATGGAAGGATACCTCATCACTGTGATAGAATAACTGATGGAGCAACTTGAGAGAATAAGGATTTATTGTAGTGCATGGTTCCTGAAAACAGTCCATCATGGGAGGGGCTGGCACGGTATTGTGGTCTATTCTGTGTTGACAAGGCATCTTGGCTCAGTTATATCATGGCTGACTAGAAAACAGATAATACTGGAGGCAGAGCCAAGTTACAAAGTTAAGGCTCATCCCTGTGTCTACTATCTGGGTCCTACAATCCCCTCTCAAAAGAGCACTACCAGTTAGGGATCAAGTGTTTAGACACATGAGCATGTCGGGGGCAGCTTATACTCAAACCAAAACAGTACATAATAAATGCAGCGTAATTTTGTTCAGGGCTCTGCACAAATTGTCAGAGTGGCAGTGATTAACCTGTGTCTCAAATCCTTTGGGGATCCAACAACGGTATATAGGGATCTCCTCAGACCATAGGAAAACACAGATATTTACATTATGATTCATAACAGTAGCAAATTTACATGTATGAAGTAACAACGAAAATAATTTGATGGTTGGGGGTCACCATGCCATGAGAAACTGTATTAGAGAGTCACAGCACTGGGAAGATTGAGAACCACTGAACTAGAGGCTTTCCAAGTAGTAGGCTTTTCAGTGAGTCTATGCTTCCTTGTGTCAGTTAGCTCCTAGTAAACTCCAAGAAAGCAAAGACTGGGTTGGCCATCTCTACTGTCACCACAGCACTTGGTGAACACTTTTCAGTGTTAATACTTTTACATCTACCCACTGTGACAGCAGTAGAATATGATGAAGTCTCTCTCTGAGATCTGGCTCCTTTCCTTCCTCTTACTGAGAGAAACCAATGGACTGGCACGGCCACCTCTGTACCCGACCTTGTGCATTTGCTGACTGCCCTCATTTCTGAAGAAGCAGTTAGACTTCTAAGATCACAAACAAAGTCATTGGAGCTTGACACAGCAAATGCATATGACAAACTCTAGACACGTTACCAAATCCTATGTGAGAAAAGCTGTCCGACTTTTGCTAAAATATCAATGCCTTTGGGCCTGCTTGTTCAAGCCACCACGGTTAGGTGGACAGAATCCCACAGGTTCCAGAATGACTGTCCTGGGTGGTTTCAGAACTACCCAGCAAATTCTTCCCTACTGGGCTCAGGCTTCATTAAAATGGGCTTGGACATGTAAAACCCTTCCCTGTATCTCAGAGGGTTTATTTAAGTACACAACAGAAGGCTGCTCTGGGAACAAGGGAAAGAGTTTAATTCTACTATGACGTTTATGTTTGTTTATTTGTTGATTTGAAACTTTTTAGAGTACTTTAACTTGTTGGTGCCAGCAGGTTAGTTTTGTTATAAATATTTATCATCTATATACCTACACATATTAGAGAGAGGGGAGGGAGTTCTTTCTCTTTTTGAGCTTTCTGCTATTTTAGTGTTATCACTGACCAAAGAGAGATACACCAACTCCCATTTAAAAACACACCACTTCTCCCTATTGATAGGGGAATAATTCCCATGCTATTCCCTCCAGAATCAGCCTCAGCTCTCACAACATACTATACAAACATATTATTTTCTTCTGGTACATTAATTTTTGGATTACTTTGGGGGACAAAACACCCAAAGTACAAAACAAAGTGCTGGTTTGGCTATAAACTCCCTTGACATCTGGCCAAACTGCCAAATAACAAGGAGGTAATTGCTTTCGGGCTCTCGCCACTGTGATTTTTTCTGGCCACCCTTCTCATAAATGAAAAAGTTACTTTCGTGGTCACGAGAGCCCACAACTTATCATAATATTTACCAAGTTGTGATACGATAACAGCTCACTTTGTGGGGGACATCGGGGATAATATTTAGTGCAGCAAATCAGGCAGGGCTGAGGTCTGCCAGCAGCGGCTGCTTGTGGCTTGTGTGATTTCAGCTTTTCTGGTCATCACAGCAGAGGCAGAGGCTGCAGCCGCTCTTCCACTGGGGGCTTCCACAGGCTTCTGCCTGCAGACAGCACCCAGCGTGCATGACCAGCACGAGCTGGGTTGGAGGAGTTGGACTTGGGCCTCTCTTTGCTCTTCCCAAAACTCTGCTATCTTTTCCAGGAAACAGACCATCCTTTCATCTCTGGCTCTGCTTCTAGAATGTGGGGCACAGGCTTCCAACGGTGGGAATGGTCGGTTTACCGCTATCCAGCCTTAAGAGACAGCCTGAATCATGTAGTGAGAAGTCATTGCATTCCTAATTTTCCCAGAAGCCTTTTTTTAGTCAGGTGAAAATGTCCACGTGTCTTTAAAGCCCTCTAGCCCAAGTTAGACTCATTTTGGAACTGAAAATGCAGGCTGAGAACATAAAAGCCCTCACTTCCTATTTGTCCTTACAAAGTAATTTTCACATATGGCCAGAGTATTAATTATTTTTAAAGCTTCTGTAACTAAATATCTGACAAGAAGCAACTTTAGGGATGAAAGTTTATAGTTTGGGTCACAGTTTGAGGGAAGAAGCATGGTGGCAGAGCCGGCCTGAAGGCAGGAACGGCTCCCACATGTGGCGACAAGAGAACGAGGCTGCCTGCGTGCTCACATCTCAGCAAACCAGGAAGCAGAGAGAAGAGAATGCTGGTCTCTCTGATTCCCTAGCAACCACTCCCCCGGCATGCTTCTTAAGTCCAGCTCAAAAGCTGGAGTCACCACAGGCCTTCAGGAGGCTCCTCCTCTGTTAACTCCCAAAGGTGTCCATCATCCATGCCCTGGGCATTTTTTAATCCAATCAAACTGACAGTGAAGATAAACATTATCAATTCCTATTTGCAGTGGTAGTGCCTGTCTGCCGTTGACAGTATGGTTAAGCAAATCCTTTTAAAGGAGGTATTCAAATTACATCTTTCCCTAACACACAAAAATGGGACGTGGTTTTGCATTAGGAATCTGGGGGTAAGCAACAGCTGAAGCCACACAAGGTGGGTAGAGAGGGCTGTGGAGAACTGGACCCAAATCAAAACACAGGATTTTTTTTTCTAGTGTGGAATGAATGCCTTCTCATTACAAAATCAACAGACAGAAAGAAGGCCAGGCTTCAGGGTTAGCTTTCCTCCCAAGCTTTTTGCCATACCTTTTTCATATTTTATGCCATTAATATAATAAATTCATATACTAAATGAAGAAAGAGAAAAATAGGGAAAAATCATAATTGCTCTTACCAGTGTTGTTGTATTGGTCTATATTACTATTGTCTTGTTTCTTATCTTCTTTTGCGCATGTGAGTGTGTGTGTGTGTGTGTGTGTGTGTGTGTGTGTGTGTGAGAGAGAGAGAGAGAGAGAGAGAGAGAGAGAGAGAGAGAGAGAGAGAGATTGTGTATATTTTGAAATATAACCACAATATATATGAAGGACTCGCCAAATGCCTACTATGTTCCAGGCACTATGCGATCCCTAGCATTTGCCAGCATTTTAAAATTAACACTAGCATGCTGCCCAGTTAGGTATCATTGCCCTCAATGGCAGATGAGAAAAGAATCTCCTCAGACTAAATACCTCACGTTTAAAGGTTTACGTTGGGATGGGGCTGGGGGAACAGAGCAAAGATGGAATGGAGGTGTCGACAGAAGCTATGAATATTAAAAACCTACTTCTGTGTAAGTTGGTTTTTTAAAATGCAATCTCTTAAAAAGAAGACGTTTTAGCACAAGTATTATGCATGGATAGACAGTTTGCTGCAGAAGACATGAGTTATTAAATGAAAACCTCAGTGACAGATATGGAATACCTTCTTGTTTATCAGGCAAACAAGACCAGAGACCTTCAAAACAGCACAGGCTGCTCCTAATTCTCTTGGTTGTCGTAGCTAGATGTTGAGAAGCTGCTTCTGAGGTGAACATACTTCAGAACATAGAGAAATCAAGAGGGAATCGACCCACCAACTTTCCCTCTGTTGGCTGGCTTTTATAAAGCTATAAGGTACTGTTCAGGCTGCTTGGAGAGAGAAGACATTGGGCTACAAATGATACAGTACTGACCTGCTAGACAAGATGTGCTGTAGTGGTTGCAAGGCTATGGGTGTTACAATCACTTTCTGCTTGGACCTGCAATGGAGGGAATTCATGCTTCATATTTAAACCTAGTCAAAAGTTCAGGGAGTCATGGGCCCTAGAGGGGAACCTGCTACTTTTCTTTTGTTTGTTTCTTGTCTTGTTTTTGCTAAGGAAACATGTTGAACTGTCTTCTAAATAGTTATGTTTATAACAAAATTCAGCGCCACTCCCAACCTTGGTCAGAGAAGTCCTGTTCTGTAGTGGACAGCAGCAAAGAGACTCCTAACTTCTCAAAGTGCTGAGAATAAGTGACCATTTAGTGCTGGGCAACAAACGGGACATCTATATCAACCACTCACCCTCCCCATGCATACAGGAGGCTCAGGGGCCATTGTGGAGGAGGGGTGGAGGATGGGGAGGAGTGCTGGTGCAATGCACACTCATTAGCTCCTTGTAGCTGTGCTTTGCATGTCAAGGTCAAGCCAACTGGGCAGCCAACCTCCAAGCAGAGCGCTAACTGTACCCAGTAGACTATAAAAAAGACAAAGAGAGGCATAAAGGTGGGAAGGGGATAGACTGGGGAGTGAGTGTTGGTGATGAGTGGGAAGGGGGATGAACAAGATACATTGTATATATGTGTGAAATTGTCAAAGAATGAATAAACAAGCTATTCTAAAAAGTAAACACATGTCTTCTGTGTTATCATAGTAGTAGATCATGAAGAGATCTGAGACCTGACTTGGAAACAGTTGAGGTAAGACTAGAGACTCGACCTCTTCCTCTCTGCAACCCACCTTCCACTCACATTTAGACATTTAGATGGTCTTAAAGCAAACTGGGAGTAGATGTTATAGATGTTGCTCTGACTATACTAGAGGATCTCAATACGTATTGATTTAGAATCAACTGGGGAACTTGGAAAAAAAAACTTTAATGTTGCCCCATCTCCAGCTGTTCCAACAGGGACTGTGTTACTGGTGTTTTTGAAGCACCACCTCCCTCCCCAGGTAGACTTCCTGTGTATCTAGGTGAGGTTGCACTGCACCTGAGTCACCCATCAGTAATTTCTCTAATACTAGAAAGGCAATCCTCAGAAACCAGGATGCTTCCAAAGTATTTAACAATCTAAAGGCCACGGTACGAAGGATGACTTCCATATTCAGAATCCTTCCACAGGGCACTAAATTTGAAATTAAACAGCAGCCCCTTTGCATATGACTTCTGGTGAAGATATGGTGGCCAGGAAATGGGTGGAAACTGGTATTCAGTGTTTCTAAATGTCAGCACCCCAGACCTGAGACATGCACAGAACATTTTAGGTCACTGGTCTGTTTCTGCCTGAGTGAATGCTTAATTTCCTTTTGTAGACCTCAGTAATTTCTAGCAGAATATAGAGTTCATGACACAAACACATCTGGATTTGAGAGTGTGGGTCTGAAATATTCACAGGCCAATATGTTGGGCGCAGATGTTGAATTGGCAGCCCTAGATGACGAGGGTGCTCTCATGGGATGCCCCCATCTGGGGCTTTGCTGGAAACCACATGGCTTTCCCTGTTGAATTCAGTGGCGCTTCCTACCTGGGTGCTCTCTTGTCTGCCCAAAGGCATTGTGTGGCCTTTTTCCTCTCCAAGGACACCCAGAAGCTTGACTTTGCTGCACCTCGTGTAGAAATTCCAGCAGGGCAGAAAACAATAGCAGCTTTTTAAAGGAGATGATCGAGTCAACCAAACTTTATCTGTACCAGACCTAGGGTCAGTCCAACAAGGAACTGGTGGAGGCTAAAGTGGGAAAGGACAGCCCGACTTCCTCAATGTGGCCAGGAGGGAACACCCAGGGGCACTGGGACCTATCTGGCCATATACGAATACAGTGTCTATTGAATCTTGTCTTTTAACCTTTCTCAGGTGAGCTAGCTCTCTGAGATACTGTAGACTGGCTGGTCAAAGCCTCTCCACAGGGTCGCTCACGGTGTGCATACAGCAGGCCTTTGGCCCACCCTGCCCATTCATGCAGCCACTTCTGGATTGCGTGTTGTATGCATGGAGATCCATGTGCTTTGGCTAAATTCACAGAGCAGCAGGATGTAATGCCACAGGTACGTCCAGGGACCTGTTGTGTGCCAGTCACAGCCCTAGTCAGCATTCTCTGTCCTTTCCCATCTTGGTGACATCTCTTGTGATGTTCTCTGTACTGAAGGATTGCCTCTTTTATTTCTTCTGTCCTCTGGTCTATCCTCCAGTACCCAGATCAGACCCCAACTTTTTAGCTTTCTTCTCTGGCTGGATTCTACCTCTCCCCATGCAGATTCCAAAAGCACATGGGCCTGAGATCCTCAAACACTAATGTATGACAGACACCCATGATGCATGATGATCTGAGCCAGCTTTTCACTCCCATGAGATAGTGACAGTCATATATCCCTGCTCTGAGTTGTGTATGAGGTCTAGATGAAAGGCTGTGCATAAAATAGTTGAAACATGGTCGATTCAATATAAATAGAGATTGGCTAATATGAATATCATTACACGACATGGCAAATCATCACACTTGTATAAAATAACACACTTTGACAATGAGAAAAGGAACCATCATTCTGGAACTGACAACCAAAAAAGAACAGATTTGCAGAAGCTACATGGATTGCAAGACACTGGACTGCTGATGTACTCCTCAGAGCCAATGGTTTCCAGAATAAAGTTCTATGTAGGGAGAAGAGAGCTTAAGTGCCAAGTTCTATCTACTCCAATCCTCATGCTTTGTAACCCTTGGCAAATCTTCTTCACCCAAGAGTTTGCCTTCTGGCCCAGCCTTCTAGCACGGTACCAGATAATTACGGTAATAGGATAAGGCATTCTCAGGCAACTTGGAGACGCTGGGCTAGACCGGAGTGGTAGGGGACTGGGGAAGCGATTTATTGTAGATCAAATAAACAGCACCAGAGAGTTCAGAAGAATGTCAATGTCTACTGAGGTGAAGCCAAGGACGGAACTGGAGAGTGGGCAGCCCAGGGAAGCTTGGTGAAGATGTTAATACCCTTGTTTATGGGGACCAAAGGGCTTCTAATTTGTGAATAGAAGGAAGAAAATTGGACGGGTTCAGAGGATGCTCTTAACGAAGGCAAAGCCAAAGCTGGCAAGATGAGTCTACACATGTTTATATCAAGTCTACAAATGATCCACAAGTCCTCTTGGGTCTTCCTTCTAGTACATGGGTGGCCATTGCACGTGCTATTCCTGGGGCTAGATGCTAGGAGTGTGGATTTTAAAGAGTTGCAGGCAAATACGTTGAGTACACATTTGAACTGGCAGTATGGGATGATAGAGTAGTCTTGGTAGAAGTTCTATCTGGGGCTTTGCTTAGGAAGATACCTTAAGAAGGGAGCTCATTTCATTAATCAAGCACCCTCTCCCTCTCCCTCTCCCTCTCCCTCTCCCTCTCCCTCTCCCTCTCCCTCTCCCTCTCCCTCTTCTTTTTCCTCCCCCACCTCTCTCTCTCTATCCTGGGGCATGTCTATGGGTCAAGAGCTCCATGATTCTCAAGTGTCAATCACTTCAATCTGCCATGCTATCTTTAGCATCTTTTAGCATTACTGACCTGTAAGCATATGGCCAATACAAACAAGATTTGGGTTAGGCAGACTTGATGTGAAATCCCTCCTTTGGTTTCCATTGCTCTGCCAACTTGGGGACAAAGCTTAACCTGTCTGTCTTTCAGTGGGGATCTCCAAACTACTCTACCCGGTTGTTTCAGGATAGAGTGAGGAGTTGAGTGGTTAGAAAAGCTGTGGTTGTTATAGGCGAGGAAATGATAACTCAGAGGGAGTGGGTAACTGGTCCTGCATTGTGGGACTGTGAAGGAGATGAATGGAGATTTGAACTGAATCTGTAACTGAATCTGCCCTCTATGTGTGCATAATGCACATGCGATTATCTTGCTTGTGAGCAAAGCCGGTGTTGGCAGCTATGTTGGACACAAAGCAAAGGAAGACTCAACTTGCTGAAACTTGCTCCAAAGGTCTTGCATCTTGCCTTTTCTCATCTCATTTATTCACACGCCACCCAGATGGCCACGAGGTAGCAGGGTGGCCAAGAATTTCAGTTTGAGGATACTCCATTGGCTCTTCCTCCACGATGACTGGGCAGTTTCCAGGTGAGGCCGGGAGCCCCTTATGCTGCCCAGCAGTGGAGTGTGGCCAAGCAGTGCCTTCACTTCAGCCTCAGTCCCAGCACAGTGCTTGCTGGAGTTGTTAGATGTCCTTGTTCGTTAAGGATTCTCTGCACTGAGATGTAACCTAATTAGGGTTGAACTCCAAGCCTGTTCATTCGGGGGCTTTAGTTCATAAAAGATTAATGTTCGTTTTCCTTGGGTTTTGTTGTTGCGTTCAGCTGGAAGAAATCCAGGGTACACTTCTTCCCCAAGAAGTAGCACTTTAGTGGTTTGTGAAAATCCCTTTTCCCTCATGCTAAAGCCGTGGTTTGTGTGTTGCCCCAGCCCCCTCCCCCACTGCTGCTCGAGCATCTTAGTAGAGAATGAAGTATACGGAAAAAGAAAGAATTTTAGAATCGAGAGCTCCATTGCGGAGGTCATTCAAAGGGAGCATATTTACTTCCAGATTTTTCTTTAACAGGTGGCTACTAAAACAGGGCACGTTAGGAAGCAGTTCCATCCTCAATCAGGTGCTTTCGAGTCTTCAGCAAACACTTACCAAGCGCCTGTTGTATACCAGACACTGGACACTTAACCTTTGGGCAGCATAGACTTTTATGTGAGTGAGATTGGCCTGAATAACCTTATTCTATCACAGAGTAACACGTGAACTCTACACGTGAACGTAGAATGTAGAACTCTACACGTGAACGAGTAGCTCCTGACAGTTCCCTGATGGGGAGAAAAACGTACCTAAAGAAGTATCTAAAGTATTTTCTGGTGACAAAGCCGATATGAGCTAATAATAAAAAGACAAAAGCATTATAAATGTATTACATTTAAGAACTATCCACTGTTCCAAATCTCAGCCACTTTCACTATAAATGGATTTATATATAAATCCATCTCAGGTTAACTTGTTTATGTTTACTTAGTGTGTGTGTGTCCCATGTGTGAATATATGTGTATATGTGCCCACATGTGTGTTCAGGTAGATGTGGACATGTGACCACATGCATGCAGAGGTTCAAGGCTAACATTAGAAATCTCCCTCTACCGATCTCCACCTTATTCATTGGCAGGACATTTCTCAACTGAACCCAGAGCTGGAAGACACAAGCTAGTAAAACTAACCAACTTGCTCCCAGAATCTCCTCGACATGCTTCCCAGGAGGAGGACTACCACAGCTCACATTTGCGTAGGTTCTGGGGTTCTGAGCACTGTTTCTCACACTTGCGTGGCAAGTGTTTATCCACTGAGCCATCTCACTAGGCACCCTCCTGGGTTTATTTTTAGACAACAGAAGTGTATTCGCCATGCATTTGTGATTAAAGAGAGGAAGGCAGACAGCACTTCTGTTCTATAAAAGCAACTTAGGAGCATCGCCAGCCCCGCTGTGCTTTCCATGATGGCTTCCAGAGAACTTCCTCGCAGCCCATGTTCCCTCGAGCCCTGCCGTTTATTCCAGCAGCTCAGAATATCCAGGATACTCTGCTCATATCTAGTTTGTTACTATTTCAAGCAGTGGACCTCTCTTTTTAGCTAAATTTGGGCATTTTCTTTGAATAGATTTCTATAAGTAGACTCACTGAGTCAAAATGATGGGCTCCCTTCCCCACTGTTGACTAAAGTGTCAAGACCCTTCACACACGCTCGCTCAGTTTTCCTTCCCTGCAATCCTTTCTCGCTCTCTCCCCTTTCTCTATTTCCATGCCTTTCAAAATATTTTTAAAGGAGGTCCCAAATGATAACTTGTGTAGGGGATAATAATGCTTCAATTTTGAGAGAAGCTGAAGCAGAAAGGAGCTGAGCCCTCCTTTTGCACTGAGTTTCTCTGGCTGCCTGTGCTCAAACAAAAATAGCCTTGGCTCTGCCTGGAGCCCATAGCCTGCAACTTCCTGCTGATGTGTGCATTCTTATGGGAGAGCGCAAGCCCCGCTTTGCTTTGTTTTATGTTCTGTGGGTGGTATGAACAGAAGAAGAAAATACAGTATGGGTATCTGTTGGGAGAGCATCACTTAACCTTGATAGGGGACCGTCCTCTCAGAGACAGTGGCAATTGGACTGATCCCTTAAAGCTCCAATACATGAATGCAGTTGACGAGAGACATGGTATCTTCAGGAGGTCATGCAAGCTGCTTCTGTGTTGGGAAATTTAGGGAAAAATGGCTCCATTTCTATTTCCAGCTTACACATGAACAAGTGGTTCTCCTCTGTGTCTCTGATTCACATGATTTTGACACATTTTCTCCTTGCTAAAACTAAGAACCCATATGTGGCTGTTAGAAATACCATCTATGTAAGCATCTCTAACATTTTCCTCTTTTCTAATTTTGTTGGCCCACTTACATGAGAAACATGTGCCACCGTAGTTAGATCTGGAAGGAACCCAGGAAGGTGGAAGTCTAAGCTTGTGACCCATTTTGCTATGTGTCCAACAGAGGGCAGCACCTTTCTCTCCTTGACTAGCTCAGTTTTGGAAAACCATCTGCAGTAACTGGATTCTCAGCATTCTGTGCGTTCAAGCACCTTTCTCGTTACCAAACCTGTTATTAGCATACTTCTAGGAACCATGCACCAGCAAAAGTTCTATATTTGTATGATGTTTATGGGAGACTTGAGCATCCCCGATGCTAGCTATAGCATCCCTTACCAAGAGTCAAAACTGAACAGAGCAGGCGAGTTTCTCAAATGTCTTTAGGTTGGTCCTTCTTACTGATATAGGTTTCTATGATTATTTGTATTTTTTTCTTTTTTTTTTCCAGAGCTGGGGACCGAACCCAGGGCCTTGTGCTTGCTAGGCAAGCGCTCTACCACTGAGCTAAATCCCCAACCCCTTGTATTTGTTTTTGAGTGTAGTGTATGTGCTCATGTATGTTTGCGTGCATGTTCTGAGGGTGAACATGTGTGTGTGTGTGTGTGTTACAAGGTCAGAGGTTGATGAATGTCTTCCTCTGCCACTAAGCATTGTATTCCAGAGACATTGTCTCACTGTGCCTGGAGCTTAATAATTTGGCTACAGTAGCTAGTCAGTGAGATCCAGGGACTCTTGGGTCTGTGTTCTTCTGATTCCTAAATAGAAGTGAGGACAGGTGCTGGGTTTTGTTTTGTTGTGCTTGTTTGTGTGTTACATGAGTTATGGTAATTAAATTCAGGTCTTCATGTCTATGTGACAAGCACTTTACTGACTGAGCCATTCCCCCAGCCTGTTGGTTTTTTTACTTTTTTATTTTAAGTCTCACTTCTCTGGTAGGTTAAGAGTTGTTTCTAAAAAATCTGTCTTTATAACTGGTATAATCTCCTCTCAGTACTTTATAGTTAAGTTTTTCTAATGTTAATTTAAGAAGTCCAGTGAGTTTCAAGAATAAGAGGGACCCCAGAGTAAAGTCACCTTGTTTTATTGGTGTTTTGAGAGGGGCCTGGTGTCAATTAGAAGTGATCCTGTCCTACCTCTCTTAGAGCATGCTGATTCCAGCAAACGAAGAGTAGGTCCAATGGCAGTCACTATTGGCTGACAGTTAGTGTCCAGATGGTGGAGGAGGAGCTCTTCAGAGAAGACTGAACAATAGGAAAAGCAGCAGTGGAACGAAAACCTGCACTTCCGGGGCCTGAGCTGCACCCTCTCCACCACTGTTCAGTGAGGGAAGCCAGCTTTCTAGAAGGGCTCACCCAACTAAGTCAGAAACAAAGTTCCACCCATCTATGCACATCTCCAGCCCTGTCACATGCCAGAGAGAGAGAGAGAGAGAGAGAGAGAGAGAGAGAGAGAGAGAGAGAGAGAGGTCAATTAGTGGCATGAAGAAATCCATGACAGCCCTGGGTCAGACTTTGTGTTTCAACTTCTCCTAGGAAAAGTTTTCAGGAGAAGATACTGAAGCCCATGCGTCTGAGTCACTTCCGGAAGTGAGACCCAGCCAGGGGTTGACCTCTTCAGTGTCTCTGAGAGTTCTGGATCAACCGCACATTAGACATCACTATAAAATTAAATGCCTGTAAGAAACAGGTTGGTAGAAGATCGAGAAGGAGATGCCCATCTGGAGGTGCCAGTTGCCATGGCACCCTTGTTAATGGTTGTCTTCCTGGATTTGTATCTTGGTGTGTCCTGGGTTGGTCCTATCCCCAGCATCCAGAATAGTATTTAGTGTTTAAGATATTCTCTGAACACAGGAATGGGCCTAGTCCCTCAACTCCCCACCTCAACCAAAACCATGGACCCAGCAATTGAAACAGGAAGGCCAGGTGGGCTGGCAGAAGAAGAGGAGGCCAAAGCAAGCTACAAGCTCTGGCCTACTATGTTCTGGGTGTGATAGGATTTTGATGGCATTATTTTAAGGCCCTACAGCAAGCACAAGGTCGGAGTTTACAGTCCTGCAAAACAAATGAAAGTTAGGTCAAAAAGAGGTCGCACAGGTGGCCTGCACTACACAGTGAGAAAGAGGCTGACTGGAGGGCTTTATACTCACCTCTGAACGTGATTTCCACACCACCTTGTGCTGGGGACAGAACTCCAATGCTGTGTACAAAGTGCTACGCCCTCAGCCCATGCTTCTCATGGAAACTTAAACTACATTGGGCTATCTTTTCAGGATTAGTTATGTGGCCTTGCTAGTCAGTTGTTTGTTTGTTTGTTTGTTTGTTTGAATTAGTATAATGGACATAATGACTGGGTTGTAAGGAGGAAATGCTTAGAGTATGTAAGGTGCTCATAGCAATACACAACACTTAGTACATGTTGTTTTTAAAGTTTATGTATCGGGACTGGGGTTGCTCTTCCACAGGACCCAAGTTCAATTCCCAGCACCCATGTGGTGGCTCACAACCATCTGTAACTCCAGTTCCAGAGGATCAAACGCCCTCTTCTGACCTCCATGGAAACCAGGCAAACATGTGGTCCACAAGCATACACACAGGTGAAGCATATATGATAAAGAAATTAAAATTAAAGTTTAAAAACTTTAATGTAGAGAGGGTATTGTCCCAGAGGATTGAGATCTATTTTTATTTAACAAGATATAAACTTCAATGACCAAAATGAGGAGAAAAAGGAGGAGGAAAAGGAAGAAGAGGAGGAGGAAGAGGAGGAGGGAGAGGAGGTAGAGGAGGAGGAAGAGAAGGAGGAGGAAGGAGAGGAGGGAGAGGAGGTAGAGGAGGAGGAAGGAGAGGAGGTAGAAGAGGAGGAAGAGGAGGAGGTAGAAGAGGAGGAAGAGGAGGAGGAGGAAGGAGAGGAGGAAGAGGAGGAGGAGGAAGGAGAGGAGGAAGAGGAGGAGGAGGAAGGAGAGGAGGAAGAGGAGGAAGAGAAGGAGGAAGGAGAGAAGGTAGAGGAGGAGGAAGAGAAGGAGGAAGAGGAGGAGGAAGAGAAGGAGGAAGAGGAGGAGGAAGAAGCATTGATTATCCTTTTGTTATGTTTCTTATTCTGTCACTGAATTTCGTGCAACCTGAACTGCACAAGAGTTGAATTTCTGGCTGGTAATGTGGCTCCTTTGATGGAGCTCTTACCCAGCATGTACTAAGTCTCAGGGTCAACTCCCAGCTCCACACGAATAGGGTGTGGGGGCAAACACTTACAGTCGTAGCACTTGGAAGGTGAATCAGAAGTCAACATTGAGTCCCTAATAAATTTGAGGCCAGCTTGGGATGCCTGAGAAACTGTCTCAAAAAATAAAAATCAACAACTAGAAAACAAAGAACAAAACAAACAAACGTAGAAGTCAGGAGTCACTCGTAGGTAAGTAACCCAAAGCTCTGAATTTGTAGTTGATCTGTGTATCTTATTTTTATGTGGTGGTGGCGGGTCTTTTTGCTGTTTCCTCTCTTGTCTGCTTAAAGTAGGTTTTTTGTTGTTGTTGTTTCATTTTGTCTTGTTTTCTTAGTTGGTCACTTCTAAAGACAAAGCACCAGAGCACGGTTCCCACACAGAGACATTTTGGAGTATTAGTAGTGCCGATGCGTATGGAGTGGAAACATCTGGGCCCGACTCTCCATGATTGGTTTCATAGCCCTCGCAAACATCACTGTCTGCCAGAGCCTCAGTTCGCCCATCTAAAATGGACATCACAGAGCTTATATCCCATCCATAGCTGCTAAGAAGGGACACAGCAGTTGGCCTGCACAGGGACGAGGCTTCCCCTCTCCCCAGATCAGGGCAGGCAATGAACCCGGAAAAATGAGCGTACCACTGAAACAGAGATGTGGCCTGCGGAGTCTTATGGTCCCTCATTCTCCTAGTCAATGGGGCTCGACTTGATTATCCTTCCTCTGGGAGTCAGGAGATGTGGGCAACATTTGAAATTTGTTTTTAAAATTAGCTAAATAAGATAGTCTGCTCTTCTCCCAGCCACAGTTTCCATGAGTGATAAAGTTTTCATAGCGTAAATTCATAAGTAGTTGTAAATCTGAGACTAGAACATGCATTTCATATGTCTATGTGTGTGGGGCTGAGAATGCGTGAGTAGAATTGAAGCAGAGACACAAAATACAATAAGGATCCATGACTAACAGGAGCTAGCAAGCCTGTCTCTTCACCCAGGAACCATGAGCAGGCTAAGGACCCGTGTCCCTCATCCTGTCTGGCCATTGATTGGCAGAGCAGATGCTAATGCTGCTGGGCTTTTACTGTTCTGTATATTCAAGTGACCTTAAACGTTTTTTAATAAAGAAATCATGACTTATGAAAATGTCATTTAAATAAGATGTGTAAAATAAGTAACCTGTATTGAACATTATAAAAGTCCACTACAGATAATCCTGAAAATGAAGAATGCCAAGACTCCCCACAACCATGAACCACATTTGAAGCATCGCCCTGCCCACCTCTTTGAGTATGTGCGTAGAATCTAGGGAGAATACACAGGCAAATTTGGAGCACGGTAGACATACAGTTCCATGTGTTGTTCTTTCTCTACCTAACATCCCGAGGGTAGCTTACTTCCTGTGTACTGCTGAGCGGCTTTCAAAACCATGATTCTAAATGGTTGTGTAATTGCATTGGAGGAATGGAGGATGATTTATTTAACTACTTCCTAGTGGTTGGAAATTTAGATTAAATTGAAATAACTTCAATGAGTGGGAAAAAATGACAACAATGCTATTTATGAACCAACAATGATTTCTGATCTAGCAACCAGCGATAAAAGTCAGTGTCATGACCCAGCTTGTGATGAAAGTTCCAGAAATGTCTGGGGAGTAGAGGTGGAGATCGTGAGGGATGAAGTGAATTATGAGTGTCTATTATTTGAATGGCTCAGTAAATATAAACATGACAGAATGAAACATCCACTTGTTAGTGACTTATGTAGACACCCCAGAGCTGAACAAGGATTAAACAGTAATCCAGGAGGCTTCGTTGGAGGACATGGAGAAGCAGTCAGTCCTCATGATTCTCTCAGCACAAGTATGTTCCTTCTGCCTTAGGAGGGCTTTTACTTCCAAAGAAGGCAGTCTTCACTGTCTGTATGTCTGCATGCGTCTCTGTGTGTATGCATGCCAGGAAGGGGTAAGGAAGACAGAGAGATGAGCTTTTCCTTTGCATTTTCTATGGGTTTCTCTGCCAAGATCCATCAAAGGTCACACCAGTAGATCCTTATTAACTTGAAAAATCTCAAAAGCACAGAAAATGTCTTTGGGTCCCTGCAACGGAGGCTCTCTACCACCCATTCATGATAAGGAAATAGAGCCAAAGGGAGGTTCAACAACTTGTTCAAGATTTCTCTTCTCCAGTGACAATTCAGGACATAAACCTAGGAGCCCAAGTCGTGACGATGCCCTGATGTTTCCCCTGGACAGCATCTCTGAGTGCCTCCCATGCTCTCTGCTCCCCTCCCCCCTTACATTATCTTACAAGCACAGTCTTCTTTGCAAAGAAGATCGGCACAGTTTTAGAAGATGCTCCCATGCTTAGGGCCCGCGATGTGACCTGTCCTTGACCTCTCCAGCACTCTTGGTCATTCCTTCCTGCTTTTTCTCTAAAATATACAACCCATCTAATATAGCGTAGGCCAGATTTCACACTCAAGGGGCTCCTGACCAGACATTCTTTCAAAGGGATATGGAGAATATAGATTATAACAGTAATAGCTGCTACTCATTAAGCACCCGCAATGTCAAAAACCTCCCCAAATATGGATTTGACTTCTTGGAAGATAAGGGTCCTTACGATGCTCTGACAAGTGAACTAAACTGAGGCTTGGAAGGGTAACCTCAACCTCATAGGAGGCATAAGGTTCAGATGAGAACAGAACTGGGGTGTTGTCCAAGGCAGCTCAAGTTCAAAGTCACCTTGTTCCCTTTACACTGTCCTGCATCAGAAAGTTAAGAAGTACGTTTCATGCTACTTGAGGTTCTGTTGGCTCTTTTCTGGCTCATGTCTAGGTGACGAGCAGGCTACTGCGCCAAGTCCTGGGTGCCAGACCTCTGAAAAGGAAGAGCCCCCCCTTCAGGCTTACTCCAGAGCTTTGCTTTGGGCTTATTCTCCAGGGCCCCTGCATGCCATTCTCCCCAAATCTCATGACTTCTGAAACTACTCTTTGCTTCTTCTTGAAGGTACATAACTTGAATGTTCTTAAAGTTGTTTACAAACGTCTCATAAGATTCTACTCTACGTAGCCAAGAGCCAAATAACCCTTGGCCACCCTGAAGGAGGATGTTCAAAACACTGGGCATCATCATGGTTAAATCTCACCCACTTCTGTGTGCTTCTGTGACTGTGACCCAAACCCCTGACACACTCATATTATAAAGCAGAGAAACCGGCCCTCTGAAGCGTGCTCAGAGAATCTAGAGTTGAATTGTGTCGGACACAGGCCTGGCTTGTACTCTTGGCTGCCTTATTTCCTACAGTGCTGGATGCAGAATGGCAGCTTTACCCTTTGCCAACTCCTCTGGGTTTACTAAGAAACGGCTTTAACGAGACTTTCTTAAAAAGTTACTCCCTGGAGACTTTCCTCAGACAGACTCCAGTCTAGTCCAGACTTTGAACAAGAGTGGACAGTTGTGGATGAGGGGACATCTCTTGTCTGATGAGAAAGACAGCTTTCTTTTCTCCTTCAACTCAAGTGTGGCTTTCTCTCTTTAGAACCCTCGGAAGGCCTGGGAAGTCACAAACCTTCATCTTCAGAGCCTGGAGAGGTGCCTTCTGCTCTTCCAGAAGGGTCAGATTCCCCCATGAGTTTCCATTGGCATTGTAGATGGGAGATGAAGGCACAGAAAAGGGCATATCCAGCCAAATTCTGGGGTACAGATGTGCCATTCTGCAAAGTCCAGACTTACAGCCAACCCCCAACTCCAGAAGAAGCCTCATCAACAGCAGAGAGGAGAGCACAGGGAAGAAGGAAATCTGGGCAGAGCCTCCATTTTCTCTCTAGCTGAGCATGAACTTCATATATATATACTTCATATATATATATACTGGATTGGAGCAAAAAGCTACCAACCAGGCTCAGGTCTAGGGCTTTGAGTTAAACCTTGAGTTAAATTTTGTAATTCACTTAGCTGCTTTTATTCATCCTTTCATTGTACAGATATGGGAGGTCTGAAGAAAGACACCCAAGTGCCCAATTTGGAAGCCACTACAATGGGAGGATGTGTGATGGGAAAGAGACAGTGGAGAGACAGGAGAGAAAGTAGAACCAAGGGGTTTGTGTACTGTGGAGAAAGGTGGAACTGGAGACTTAACAGTGGTGAGGAGCAGGCAGATATGAGGAGTCTGTACAACTATCTGAGGCTATGGTGATGCCTAGGCCTGGGCTTTGGCTAAAGGCCATGGGTCTGTGCTCCCATGGCTGCTGGGGTCTGTGTCCATGTCTGTGTCCTGAGTTATCACCAAAGGCCATGTTGACGTCTGTGGTCTGGGCTGCCACCGGAGACCATGTGGTTGTCTGAGGGCCTTGCTGCTACAGGAGGACAAGCTTATCTGAGTGACCTATGCTGCCACCTGAGGCCATGGTGACATCTGGGTCCATGCTACTGTCTGGGACCATATCTAGGTCTATGGTCCTATCACAGCCAGGGTCTGTGTTGATGCCTCAGGCTCATGTTATCACCAAAGACTATGCAGATATCCCTGGGCTGGGCTCCTGAGGCACTCACTGGTTCTAAGCTGGCCCCATCCCTCGCCTGGGCAGTACAATAGAGCTGACATGGTGTGGGGGCTCAGGTGAGCTGGCCAAGGGTATGAGTGTGGGAGAGTTGTCCCTGCCCCTTGACAGCTTTGATTCGAGGCAAGCTAGCTGGGGCAGTGCTAGAGAGCTCCCCCTGGTGCAGGAGAGCTGGTGGGCTGACCAACTAAGCTACCACCGGGGACAGTTCCAGGGCTTTGAGTTGGCTACCCCAAAATCTACCCCACCTGTGAACTGCTGGTGTGAAAGGGCTGGTCCTACAGATCCAAAGCTGCAGGCTCTCCATGACACAGGACAACAACAGGATAACTAGGAAGCATCCCCATGTGGATCTAGTATTGATGGTGCAGCAGAAGTCAGAGGCCTCAAACCAGAGCAGTGACTCCTTGCAATGAACGTTTGCAAGTAAAGATGGGTGGACAGAAGGGTAGACTGTAGTCACACTGTGACACACTACAGCTTCCTTGACAAATTTTTTAAAATTCTATCCTATTTGGGAGAAGGTAGGATGCAAGGTCAGAAGAGACAGGGAGATGAGTGGGATTGGGGTGCATAGTGTGAAACTCACAAAAGAATTACTAAAAGGATTTTTAAAATGTGCACTTCTAGGCTCTAACTGAGTCTTGACAGCTATGTGCAGAGGTACCTCGCCTTCTCAGGAAGCAGAGTCTTATCACCCACTACCTTCTCCCATACAGAGAACCAAAAATTGACATCATTACTCCTTGGAAGACACTTCCTGCCCTGAACTTCTTGATGCCATCGGAATGGTTGTATTAATTTTATTGTAAATTTTTATTTGGCTTGGTTTGAGACAGAGTCTCGTGTAGCTGGACTAGCCCTGAACCTCCTGCCTCCACCTCCCCTCCAGAGTGCTGTGATTAGAGGTGTGTGCCGCCATGCCTAGCTAAAATGGTTATTTTTAGACTGCTATTCTTTTTTTTTTTTAAAGAAGCGTATATCCAGATTGGTTGCACCTACTTACAACATGAATTTAAAACAGTTTGTGATCAAATGGCAATTTTAATTTGTCTTGATTCATGTGAAAGTAATTTAAATTCGCATTAGTATTCTGGAAACTGATCATTAACACTTTTTAACTGATTTTTGTAAACACATTTTGCTTCCAAAATAAACATAAACAGGAAAGAGGAGGGCTCGGCGTAGCTGAGGCATGAAGACATGCACCCATCGAAGGGGAAGGGCGGAATCCTTAGCATAAAACGCAAAGCCATTTGAGAGTTATTTCATCAGCCATTCACTTCATGAAAAATCTGCAAGAAAAATGTGAATAATTTCAGATTTGCCTGGTGGGGAATTTCAAGCTGCAGGGTTGTATGTGAGCCTATCACGGCTCATTGCAAATCATTAAGATGGGGTGGGAGGTGCGAACTAACTAATGTTTCATAAAGCAGAAATAACGGCACGCAGCGAGATGAGCAGCGTAGCTCGGCCACCTCCATGCCTAGCTGCAGCGGAGACTTGAAGATGCGTACTCCGTACTCCGTCGAAAGGTTTACAAGCTGGCTCTCCCCAAGTCTACGCTTCTGCTCCCCTCACCTCCATCTCTGTTGGGGGATTGCTTAGCCTTCCACCCAGACAACTCGATGAGGGCCCTCAGTTCACCTGTCTGTAATGCTCCATTGTTGTGTCTTGGTGCCCGGGAGTGTGTCGTTTAAATATATACCTTGCAGAAAAGTAAAGCCTATGTGCATTTAATTCATAACATTCCCCTGACACTCTTTAAAATATTTTTGTTTTATCTATTCTCTCTCTCTCTCTCTCTCTCTCTCTCTCTCTCTCTCTCTCTCTCTCTCTCTCCATCTCTCTCTCTCTCTCTCTCTCTCTCTCTCTCCATCTCTCTCTCTCTCTCTCTCTCTCTCTCTCTCTCTCTCTCTCTCTCTCTCTCTCTCTCTCTCTCTCTGTGGTGCGTGTACGTATGTGTACCTCACTCACAGGGCACATATCAAAGTTGAAGCACATAGCTTAGAAGTCTATTCTCTCCTTCCTTCCACTATGTGGGTACTGCGGTTGGCAGGTTTTATTCATTTGAGCCTTCTCACTACCCAACCACCCAGACTCTTAGACCACACCCACTCTTAGGCCACACCCACTCTTAGACCATCCCCCTTTCCCTTTCCTTCTATTGGCCCCCTTCGTTACCATGTTCTTTTAGGCTAGTGGTTCTCAACTTGTGGGTCAAATGACTCTTTCACAGGGGTCACATATCAGATATCCTGCACAACATATATTTACAATCATGATTCATAACAGTAGCAAAATTACAGTTATGAAGTAGCAACAAAAATAATTTTATAGTGGGTGTCACCATAACATGAGGAAGTGCATTAGGAAGGCTGAGAAACACTGTTTTAGGCATTTTCTAATCTCCCCAGCAATTCCTCCAACCTGCAGGCCCTGGGACAAAACTTTCTGTCTTCTCATTCACAAAGTGACGAAGGAGGCTTGAGCCCTCAGCTTGTGGGGTTTAGGTGCAGTATAACGGAGTGCAGCATCCTGTTAGCAGCCAGGCTTGGGACCAGATGCAGCATCAGTTCCCACCCCAACCCTGCCACCAGGCAAGTTGCTTCGTCTTTCTTTTCTTTCTCTTTCACATAATCTTAAACAGATGAGGTAGGTACCAATATGTGCATAGCTACTCTGTTCTTACCTCAACAGTCTGTTTATTTATTTGTTTGTTTGTTTTTAATGTTACAACAGCCCTGGCCCCAGAAATTTTCAAAGCTGCTCTTTCCTTAGTATTGATGTGATCCAACAATGTTGTTGACATGAGAAAACTTGGGTATTGCTAAGCATGACAAATGGAGCCTTTCTTGGCTCAGGAAGTGGGGTCCCAGAAACTATACATCCACCAAGACCAACCTAAGCTTGTGGCTTTAGGTTCTTGCTATCTCAAAGAATGATGTTCACAGGCCACTTGAAGTGAGTTTTAAGAGCAGTTTATTATGGGCTCATGGATGGGATTTTTAAGAGAGGAGTGAACAGGCCACTTGAAGTGAGTTTTAAGAGCAGTTTATTATGGGCTCATGGATGGGATTTTTAAGAGAGGAGTGAACAGAGTTCACCATCTAGCTGCTAATCTGGGGACTTTGAAAGAGACTATGGCAGAAGTTGGGATGGTATACAGGAAGAGAGATAAGGTTCTCAGTCTGCCACAGGGTATCTGGGCACCTTCCCTCAGTTTCAGTTCCATAGTCACAGCTTCTAAGAAGAGGCACAGGGAGATAATACCAGAACCTTCCTGTATTCCTGGCCTCCTGCAAAAATGTTCTTAGAAATGATTGCTCTGGTTTGCTTCCCATTATGATAAACACCATAATGAAAAATAACTCTGGGAGGGAGGGTTTACTTGCCTTATGCATATAGGTCACAGTCTAACATCAGGGGAGTCAGGGTAGGGACTCAAGGGGCATGCTGCTAACTGGCTGCCCTTTGCTCTAATGCTCACCTGCCTAAGGATGGCTCCCCTAACAGTAGGCTGGGCCCTTGGATGTCAATCCTCAATCAAGAACCAATCAACTCCTCACAGACATAGCCACGGGCCAATCTGTTAGAAGCAATTCTTTAGTTAAGGTTCTCTCTTCCCAGGTGACTTTAGTTGTGTCAGGTGGACAACTGCGGTTAGGGGGTTGGGAGGTTAGAGAGATTTGGGGGGTTGGGGGGATTTGAGGCTAGGACGCTGCTGTGGGATCCCTGCCCTATCTGAGCAGTGTCTGCACTGGTCTTATCATTGTCTCCCGTTTGTTCCTTTCCTTGAGCTACACAGAAACCACAGATTAGGGGACAATGGTAAGGCCCCTTCCCCGGAGAAGCTTCAGCAATTCCCTATCACTCTTTATGGAATTTCTTTCAATGGAACCTGAGCATTAACGTCTACATTAACCGAGGAGAGGGAAAATGGCTCCCGGCTTTGAGTTGGATCTAGTTCTGTGTCTCCGTTCATCACCAGGAATCCGCATTATCTTTTGGGTGTAGGGAGCTGTTGAAGGTACAGCTGTGTCTCCTGTAAAGTAGAAATGATGTTGCCTTGCTTGGACCTTTAAGCTCCCTGGTTCAAGACAGAAAAAGCAGACGTGGTTGGTCCCGAACTCTGAAACCCCATAGGAATGAAAGACGGCTGTTCCTGCTGGTTCTCACAAGAACAAGTGAACTTAGGGGCCTCAGCTTTCTTCCAAAATCCCTGGATAAGTTAGGGAAGCACAACCTAAGGATCCTGGAGGCTAGGAACACTATGTTGCTCCCCACAAACTCCTAAGGAGCACAGTCAGAGTCTATGAGAAACACAGGGTTCTCTAGGCAAAGTCCTAAGTCTGTGCTGGGGACAGGGAGTGCGGTGGGGGGATGGGGGTACACTAGCTCATGACTCTGACTCCAGGACAGAACTGCACTGTCTGTGTTAGTGAATCACAGGCCACTCAAAATGCATTAACCCTGAACTCTGAATTTCAGGACAGGATTGCTAAACACCCCCTCTTCTCTCTGGCCACAGTGACAGTCCAAGACAGACATCATAGGCAGTGTCGATGCCCTGTGTCTATCCTGCACACGTAGCAGGCTGTAAATGCCACGCTTCTCATTAGCACACTGTAGGACACCACCAGCATGGAGGGTGCTGGTACCTGAATACCCCCAGCTTGTTCTTCCTCAGGAAATAACCTATGTGGCATCAGGTGTCCTTCTGTAGCCCTCTCTACCTTTCCCCCTTGAGACAGGGTCTCTCTATGAGCCAGAAGCTATCTGGCTACCAGCAAACCCCATGATCCTCCTGTGCCCACCCTGTATGATGCTGTGCTTACAGGAAGATGGCCATGCCCAACCTTTCCTGTGGGTTCTCGAGATTTGGGTCCTCATGCTTGCACATCAAGAGCTCTTACCTGCTGATCCAGCGCCCCACCTCAAGTTTATTCTATTATTATTATTATTATTATTATTATTATTATATTATATTATATTATATTTGCAATTCAACCATTGCCACCCTCCCAGACCCCCTCCCACAGTTCCTTATCCCACTCCTCCTCCCCCTTGCCTCCTAGATGGTGCTTCCCTCACCACTAGGCCTCCTCCTTCCCTTGGACCTCAAGTCTCTCAAGGATTAGGCTTGTCTTCTCCCACTGAGGCCAGACCAGGCAATCTTCTGCTATATATGTGCCAGTGGCCTTGGACCAGCTGCCTGTGTGTGCTGCCTGGTTGGTGGCTGTCTCTGGGAGCTCCCTGGGGTCTGGGTTAGTTTTGACTTCTGGTCTTTCTATGGGGTCACCCTCTCCTTCAGCTTCTTCAGTCCATACCCTAATTCAACCATAGGGGTCTCCGACTTCAGTCCAATGGTTGGGTGTAAGTATCTGTGTCTGTCTCTGTCGGCTGCAGGAGAGCCCCAGTTAATTCTTTAATATCCTTAGAAAAGTGGTCATAATTTCCATGGTGTGCACCAACTGTCAGGTCAGGTAACTCCAGGAAAGCAAGGGACATTTTAACAAGCCAACCTTTTGATCCTCAAGGGAGAAAGAAAACAGACCAGTTTGCAGCTGTGGGAAGTCTCTCAAGACAGCCTTAAATCTCAATCTCTCTCTCTCTCTCTCTCTCTCTCTCTCTCTCTCTCTCTCTCTCTCTCTCTCTCTCTCTCTCTCCACATCCTTTCTTTACATCTGGGGTGTGCTTTGCCAGGTAACTGAATGGCACACAGCAGAATCAAGGAGAATGGCTTCTTTCTTAACACACCCCAAGTAACAGAACTACCTAGCGATTAGTGCCTCTTTTGTGGGGAGAATTCGATCCTCACACCATTGTTCTCCCGGCTTGGAGGAAGCCAAGCCCACAATCAGAATGTAATTGAAGTATGTTTGCTATAATGGGTTCAGATGTTTGTGATCTTCAGCACTTTATGAATTCTGTGGCAGATGGGCGAGGGCAGGTAGCAGGCAGGAGCAGACTGGGGAAGGCAGCCTGGCCCACTGACAAGGGCAGACACAGCTGTGGCTCTGGTGTTATTCAGCATGCCCACCCACGGCACCGGCAGCCTGCCCACCCCACCTCACACCACGGCCAACTTAATGAAGAGTGGAGGTAAGCATGAATCCTGGCTTTCCAGGGATCCGAATGTTTGAGAGGCCCAGAAGAAGCCGCATGGTAGAAACGGTGCCAAGTTCTTTTGCCTCTTGCTTTTCAACAACGGGGGATGGGAAGAAGGAAATTACACCAAAAAAAATGTGCATCTAAACACTTTCTGTGTTTCCTGGACTTTTTCAGTTCTTTTCTCAGAAACTCTGTGCCAGAGTGGGGAAGGAAACCTGAAAGTAAGAACCAGCCAAAGGATTTTTTTTAACGAATACAAGAATTTAGGTAAATGCATCTAAAAGCACCACAGTAGAACACATTGCTTTTTATGTCTTTAACTTAATATTAAAAGATTAATAATTGGGCTAGGGAAATGGCTCAGTCAGTGGAATGCTTGCCCTGTGAGCATGACGGCTGAGTAAGATCCCCAGCGTCTACAGAAAAGGAGCCAAGCATGTGGTACACAACTCTAGTCCTAAGCCTCGCTCTGGTCCTATTGTGTGTACTTCACGTTACTTCAGCCTGCTAGACTTCTGTTTGCTCATCTGTCAAATGCCCAAAATAATGCCGGCCTCACCGGCCCTTTGTGTACACCCTGAAGTGAGGTGATTTGTTAACCATTCACATTTACTGAGCATTTACTATGGGGGATCACATGTTAGAAACAAACCCTTCGACAGACTCATAATGTGTTGGGCCTCCTCACTAGATCAACACCCCCCACACACACACACACATACACACATCCCGATTTCTTGTTATTTCAATTCCACTCTCAAATCTCTGGAAACCCAAGTTCTAACTCTGGGTGGCAGAGATGGTTTTAATCTGAGAGACTTAGCACCCGAAGCCCATTTCAATTGTCTGGAGGTCAACTGTGGTTGTTTGTCATGCTTGACATGTATTCACACTCTTTACAGCAAAGCATGTCTGATTTGCTTTTAGATCCTGTGTTATTGCCTCAGTCACCATTGAAGGGTTAGATGAGACACTCTTTATAAACTGTGAGAATCCTGGGTCCTGCCTCCAATGGTCTCATAAAAGCAATGGTTTCGTAGCATCTAGGATGTTCCACGGATTCGATGACGTCTAAGTTGCCTAGAATACACCAACACAGAGGCTGGAGAGATGGCTCAGTGTGTTAAGTATCACCATGAACCCCGATGACCTGACTTCTGATCCTCAGAACTCACATAAAAGCCGAACTCAGCATCACAGGCATCTATAATCCTAGCATGTTCCCACCAGGGAACGGAAGGCTGAGAGAAATGTGGGACCTTGAGAGTCAGCTGGCCTGGTGTGCACAGCAGTGAACAAGGAGAAAGGCGAGGGCTGAAAGCTGATGTTGTCCTTGGTCTTCCAAGTCCATGTCATGTGCATGCCTAAACACACACACACACACACACACACACACACACACACACACACACACACGCATGAACAAACACATTCTTCTCACACTTCTGTGCCTTCTCACACCCCTTTCCCTCCCCCTGCCTTACACAAGCACATATACACATGCACACACACACACACACACACACACAAGCAGACACAGGCACATGTGCGCACACACATATACAACCACATTCTCATGCTTCTATCTCTTCTCACACTCCTGTCCCTCCCCCTGCCACACACAAGCACATACACACGTGCACACATGCATGCACGCACGCACGCACGCACACACAACCACATTCTCACACTCCTGTTCCTTTTTACACCCCTTTCCCCCCGTTCCCCATCTCACAAACAGAGAATACAGAGATACGACTGGTTCATTTTCTAAATATATTGACTCAGTCATTTGTGAAAACAAAACAAAAACAAAAAACCGAACTGTCATTGCCTGTCTAACCACCCTGGATGAAGCAGGATGTCTCATTATATCTCATTACACACATACATACAACTCTAAAATACCCAAAAGCACTTTTGGGGATAGAGATACTCAAGCTATGCATATTTTCCTGGACCACATAAAACTTACAATTTGAGGAAAGCTGTAATAGCGGTTAATGAAGTAGAATACATTAAGAGCAGGATGCTGTGGACCAGGAGTCTTTGAGGATGGCCCTCATCTTCCCATCTCCAGGCACATACAACAGAAGCCAGTACAATCTGTATTAACAGAGAAGTAAAACACTTTGGGAGAAAAAAACAACAACCCGTAATTATTCTAGGAGAGTAAAACTGTGTGCCTTGAAATATCGAAGTAATTATCAGGTTAAATTTCTATGATCCTTGCAATTTCTATGAAACCTGGAAATGTTGGGAGTGTAGGCCTGGCATATCTCTTAAAGCAAAATTATCCTTCCTTTTCACGTAGTCTAAAAGGTCATAATTAAAGCTATAAAGAAGCTAAGTGAGTAATGGGGTTCATGATTCAAGAGGCCGCACAGGTTGTGTAAAGGTCTCATACACTTCAGGAAATGGGGGGTCACCAAGTCAGGTGGCCTCAGGAGCGTGTCAGGCTCAGTGCCCTCAAGGGGGATGCAAAGCTGCAAACGGAGACAGATGTGGTTCTGAGACGTTTCCTCACTTATAATCTTTCAGGATTCGTGGCATTATTTTTCCTGAATAATAAGGAAATGATTCTCTAGGAACCATGAAAAGTGCCCCCCTCAAACCATCTCTCCACCCTGAGATGGTTACACCACTAATATTTTAGACTCTGGGGCTAAAGATATAGCTTAGTTGACAGAGTGCTTGCCCTAAATGCTGGGTTTAACGACCGGAGTGCTACATGAACGAGAGAGAGTGGCACATGCCCTATAAATCCCAGCACTTCACTCAGGGAAGCAGAGGCAAAAAGTTCAAGATCATCCTTGCTAATAGTGAGTTCAAGGTCAGCCTGGGATGAATAAGACCCTATATCAAACAAACAATAGCACGCTGCTGCAGATGGGATGGATCCCCAGGCAGGGCCGTCTCTGGATGGCCTTCCCTTCAGTCCCTGAATTTCCTCCCGTGAGTACTGTGTTCTACCTTCTAAGAAGAACTGAAGTGTCCACACTTTGGTCTCCCTTAATTATTTCTGAATTTTGCATCTTGAACCCTAAGTACCATCACTTCCCAGTACTCCCAATCCTGCCCTACCCTTGGGATCTCCCCCACTTCGCCCCCTCCAAAAGAAGAAAACAAATTTATGTTCCTCATATACTCACTGGAGCATGGTCAAATGACCAGTCCCTTAAGAGGAATTGAGTCATTGACATGTCCCCTGCCCCCTGACATCTACCACTGACAGAAGCCATCAGTGTTGGAGAGCTACACTTAAGCATCCTTGTCACAATGGTTAAGAGTTCTCATCCTTGGCTTTCTGTATAGGATGCTATTGTTCTGGAGCTGGGGGTAGGGCTTGTCACAGAAGCCTTCTGTGTTCCTCTCTCTCAACCGTGAGTCTGCAGTCATCAACGCCATGGCAAATGTAATTTCCTTGCCCTTTACTGTCAGAGATAACATTAGTCATGGACTTACACATGGTGTCTGGTGACACCGTGGACCATGGACATCTACTTGATGCCTGACATCAGCATGTGCCACTGACCTCAGCATGGTCTCCACAGACATCAACCTGGCCCTCTGCTGCTGCATGAGCCACTGTGACAGTGCTCGGTGGCAGCACAAACCATTCATGTCAACATGGTCCTCGGTGCCCCCACAGCCCACAGACATCAACATGGCTTCAGGCTACAGCACAGACCATGAAGATCCAAGTAGCCTTCAATGGTAACACAGGCCACAGACATCAACTCAGACCCTGGCTGCAGCAGAACCACCCAGACATGGCCCTCAGTGGATCTGAAGATCACCATGGCCTCATGTGACAGGGCAGGCCTCTCCAATCGATACAGTCCCAGTGTGCTTTTATTTTTCAAGTGTTATTTAAAGGAGGTGGGGCATGAATGGGAACGCTGAGGACAACTTGAGGGAGTCAGTTTCTTCCTTCCACCATGTGGGTTCAGTGGCATCAGGCTTGACAGCAAGCGCTCTTACACACAGATCCATTTCACCAGCCTTTTATGTACTTCTCATCGTGGTTAAAATTTCCTGTCTAGCATTGGCATCTTAGTTTAAACCACCGCTCATGGTGATAACAATAACAGTTTTCTGGTACTACCGAAGCCGCTTGTTTAAATCCTTTGGCAGTCTCAAGTTGATTCCTTTGTGTTCTTATTTTTTTTTAATATTTTGACTATGGGTCTTACTACTACGATGTAGTAGAGGGTATTCATAATGGCTACTTTGCATCAATGCGTAAAGAACTTGGAACAGCCCCTGGCAGTAGGCACTCCAGCACTTGATGGTGTAACTACTACTGTTGGCCCAATTTAGAATGAAGACATGTCTTCGTGTGCTCTGTACTGTTGTAATAAAACTCCATGACAAAAGGCAACGTAGGAAGGAAAGGGCTTTTTTGGCTTATCGATCCTGATCATAGCCCTCATGTAAGGAAGTCACATGGGCACTCGGAGCAGGACCCTGGAGGTGGGAGCTGGAACATAGGCTATGGAGGAATACTCTTGACCAGCTTGCTCTTCATAGCTTACTCAGCCTGCTTTCTCATTCTACCTGGGAACATCTGCCCACAGTGAGCTTGATTCTCTTACACTAGTCATTAATCAAGAAAATGTCCCCACAGACTTGCCTATAGGACAATCTGATTGAGAAATAGCATTTTCTCAATTGAGGTTCCTTTTCTCAGTTAACCCTAGTTTGTGTCAAGTTGACAAAAAAGTAATCCCAGACAACTAAGCATGAAAGGTTAAATGGCTACTCTCAGTCAGTGGAGCATAGTGTCAGGTCTTGGACCTAGGAAGTCTGGCACAAGAGACCATGGCCTTAAGTGAAAGTACTGAGAGCTAATGGTCTTTGTTGAGGGGAATTAAATTTTGTTTATAGTTAGAATTATGACCTGTATAGACATAGATAATGGCTTTACAGGGACCCTCTGAAAACTAAATCATTAGAAAAGACATTCAGGGTCCCAAGAGAAATCCTTTTGTAAAGAAAGCTGAAATCGGTAGGGTTTTTGAGTGAGAAACTATGTATTCTTACCTACTGTGTCCCGAGTTCCTGAGGCAGCAGAATAGCACCTGGTACACAGTAGGCACACAGGCAGTAGTTGTTGACTGGATGAATTTGCACAGAGGGTGGCACTTAGCAAACAGCTTGAGGAGAAGAGAAATTCATGGTTCTGGGTTAGCTGCTGATCGCAGAACCTTTCATGACCTGGCTACCTTGGCACAACGTCCATAAAGATGGCCAACCTTGGTAAAATGCCATACAGAGATGCCTCTAAACTCTGAGATGCTTAAGATCTCCACCCATGGAGACCCACCTACCTTAATCAAGCCATTTCGGCCATCATGGACCAGAAAAAACTGCAACAGCGTTTCAGTGATGCTGGAATGTGCCGGGGGAGGCTGATAGAGGGCACCAAGCTAACCTGGTAGCTGTGGTGGTCTGTGTAGGGCACAGAGCAGATGTAAAGCTCCGTTTAGGAAAGAGCTGTGGTACTAAGCTATAGATTGTGTTGAGGTCCTTCCTACTGGGTACCTCCACTTCCCCCAACTCAGAATAACACGTGCAGAGAGCCATCTGCTCATTCTTCAGATACAAGAACCAGAAGAAAACCAGTAGGATCTGCACAAGATGGACAAGAATGTTGAGTGGCCATTCCAGCCTAAGTGGGTCTGCTGTGGTCAGTGGCCCCAGTGCCTGTTGTGCGACCTGACAGCAAGCACCCATGGAGATGAATAGGACTTAGTTCTAAAATAACTGGGGAAAGAAAATCCCCCGGGGACCTGAACCCAAGTCACCCAAGATGGTAAAGCCTTCAGGTCCCAGGGACTTGGCCTTTAAAGTGCTAGAGTGTCATTTGGTTGCTCTGGTTACCCATCTTGTTCAGACGATGGAATGAGGTGACAGATAAGGACTCTTGACTGGTTCCCTCTCTTGAGTGATGGATCTAGCCTCCCAAGCCTTAGCTTCCAGTTCTGTAAGACAGGGATGATAGCGTGCTCCCTTGGAGATTAAATATGCCATGGTTCTGGCACATATCAGCTGTTTCTCTGACTGAGGCACATTCCTGCTTGCTTACCTGCTTTCTTCCTTGGAATGTCCTTTAAGGAGGGCATTGTTACCAATCCAAGTTCAAGGGTGAGGATAGGAAGCTTCCTCAAGAACAATAAACCATCTCCCTAGATCACAATAACCCCACAAGGTCCACACAGCACTTCTGGGTCCCTTACATTGCTAACTCATCAAGGACAAGGACAAATATTTAGAGGGTCAGTGTGGAAATATTTAACGGAATGCTCAACTACTGGGCATGAGTTGATTGAATTTGCATATGTAGATAGAACAGTTACATAAAATAATGTAGACAGGTCTACCCATCAGGAAAGCTTATCAAGGAATATTGTGACATGCTGTGCCATAACCCTTTTTAAGCTGTGAATGTGTGAGAGAGGAGTCTGAGGAGGGAAGGAGAAGGGAGAGGAAAGACTCAGGAGGGTTATACGCTTCATTGGTCTAGGCTGAATGAGATTGAAGGGTTTTTTTTTTGTTGTTGTTGTTGTTTCCAAAGGTTCATTTATTTTTTGCCTAAATGATCTAACTTAGGCTTATTTCAGAAAAATTGGGGGTGAATTAAGCATATTATCTAGAATCAGACAATAAATTGCTTTTCTCCAGAAAAAACGATTAGTCTCAGGACAAAAATTCTCCGGGTGTTAGGATTAACATGCTGATATGTCATTTAAGCCATGAGTCCCTGTCACTCCTAAGCCTTTATTCCTTTACCTTCCTCGGGGGCTCACTGCCCACCACTCCTCATATTCTAATCATTGATTGCACTCTGACCTCCAGTAGGAAAAAAACGTGTGAGCCTGCAAGGCTCTGACGCTTAGAGAGTGCACTCCGTACAGATACTCACTGTTAAGGGACACAGTGTTTGAATCAGTGCTCTTTCCTGGGAGGAGAAGCTATCTCTTTCCCTGCCTTCCATGCTTCCACCCACATCCCCATCTTCTGTTATCTTCTTAGCACCGGAAGTGCCATGGAGTATCGCCATAACCGTTGACACCAGGACTTGCCGAGTATGAGCGTCTCTCCGCTCGTACCTGGGTTTCTTGCATTTCCTCTGGTGCTCCTTTCCTCATTCTTCACAGGCTGGAGAAGCTGCTTGGGGGTGGGGGGTATAGGAGAGTGACACTGTTGGAATTTTGGAACAAGTGACACAGCTTCTGGGAGTGAACAGGGGTCAGCCACAGATGTTCACAGCCACAGCTTCTACCAAACCTTGCCTGTGGATCTTGTGAGTGCATCTTGTCCTGTGGAAGAAGTGAGGTATGTGGAATCCTGAGGGAGTTGATTAGCCTTCTTCTTGGCAGCCACTGAGGTCATATGTAGATTTGCCTCCTGTGTGAAGTCCTCAAGACTAGAACAGTGCCTAGCACATAGGGAATGTTCAATAAACACTTGTGGACTCAACCAAAGGCACCCAGCCAGGCAGTGTCATGATGCTGAGAAAGCCCCGTGCCTTCCACAGCTCTAATGAACATAAGGCTCTCCATATTCTGGGGTCTTCTCATATTCTTCCTTTTCTTCACCCCTCATTCTCGTCCTATGGTCCCCACGACTTGTAACTGCGTGGTGGACAGACTTGTCTATGTTGAAGATTGACTTTCTTTTTATTGTATTTTTAAAATTTACATTTCAAATGTTATCCCCTTTCCTGGTTTCCCATCCTTAATCCCCCTATCCCATCCCCCTCCCTTCTTCTATGAGGGTGTTCCCCCACCCATCCACCCACCCCTTCCCACCTCCCTGCACTGACATTCCCTTACACTGGGGAGGTCCAGCCTTGGCAGGACCAAGAGCTTCTCCTATTGGTGCCCAACAAGGCCATCCTCTGCTACATATGCAGCTGGAGCCATGGGTTTCTCCATGTGTACTCTTTGGGTGGTGGTTTAGTTCCTGGGAGCTCTGGTTGGTTGGTATTGTTGTTCTTATGGGGTTGCAAACCCCTTCAGCTCTTTCAATCTTTTCTCTAACTCCTCCAATGGGGATCCCGTTCTCAGTTCAATGGTTGGCTGTGAGCATCTGACTCTGTATTTGTCATGCTCTGGTTGAGTCTTTCAGGAGACAGCTATATCAGGCTCCTGCCATCAGCAATAGTGTCTGGATTTGGTGGCTGTATATGTATGGGCTGGATCCCCAGGTGAGACAGGCTCTGGATTGCCATTCCTTCAGTCTCTGCTCCAACTTATGAACGTTCTAGGCACTTATTAAAAGTCACTTGCCAGCTTGGATGTCATTCACAGATGCACTAGGGTGTTCCATCCAGAATTCCTCTATGTTCTGACCACTCATGGGCGAGAACTATCCTAAAACACAGTAGTAGTAGCTATGGCCTTGTCATTGCTGCTGGAAGAAGTAAGGGTCTTGAGATGAGAAAGCAAGCTGAAGTTTCAAAGCTCCCAACAAAAAGAAGCTGAGATGTGGACTGACCATGGACTCTGACCTCATAGGTAGCAATGAATATCCTAGTAAGACTAGTGGAAGGGGAAGCCCTGGGTCCTGCTAAGACTGAACCCCCAGTGAACATGATTGTTGGGGGGAGGGCGGCAATGGGGGGAGGATGGGGAGGGGAACACATACCGAAGGGGAGGGGGAGGGATTAGGGGGATGTTTGCCCGGAAACCGGGAAAGGGAATAACACTCGAAATGTAAATAAGAAATACTCAAGTTAATTAAAAAAAAAAAAGCCGAGATGTTAACTTTGGGTGTTTGCTATGAACCTTGCTAAGCATGATTTAAGTTTCCTAGCAATCTGTGGGGACAGATCTTCTGCCCATATTATAGAAAACACAGCCAAGGTCCACTGAAGTCAAGTGACTTGCCCTATAGTACACAGCAGGTTAAGTTTAGAACTCAGCTCCCAGCTAAGCCTTGCCATTTGGAATGTACCGAAAGTTTCTGCTCTTTCACTTGAGCATGCATGAGATGCCTAGAGGAGAAGCTAATGTCCTTGAGACAATCCTGCCCTGAGGACACCCCAGAATGCTGTGCCCAGACACGCAGAAAAAGAGCTACCAGGGTGCTGCTAAGCAGGTGGCACCCACTGGGTGCAGCAATGCCCTCATAGCTCCCCATGGCAACCAGTTCTGTAACTGGCATGAGCAGTAGCTTCCAACTCTAGCCTGAGACCACAGGAGAAGGGCTTGACACCTCCTACAGCTGCTGCTGATCACATTCTTACTAAGAAGAGACATAGTCCCATTTTACAGCTGGGAAAATTGAGGTTCTAGAAGAAGATAATATCTGGAAACCTCATGGCTTCCTCCCAAGATTTAGCCTTTTATAGTCCCAGAGGCGTCTACAGGAGGGTCACACCCAAATCAAACTTGTTCTTATATCCCCAAACAGGTTCTTTTTGTAGAATCTTTGAATGTGAAATCCTTTTGTTACCCTTCTGTACCTTTCCTTGTTCATTCCAAAGAGTTTCAGGGGACCTTAGATCAGTCACCCCTTCCCCCCCAGAAGCCTTACCAGAACATTCCCCACAGCACCATATGACTGGGTACAAACTGTAAACCCAGTGAAGACAGGAAGTAAGTAATTTTTCTTTAAAGTTTTCCACATACATACATAAAAGACATGGAGAAATGGTCAAGTGAAAGAGTAAGTGGGTGAGTGGATGGATGGATGATGGATGGATGGATGGATGGATGGATGGACAGATGAACAGATGGATGGACGAATGGATGGATGGATGGACCAAAGAGACAGCTTTTATGCAGAAGCACTTGCTGTCTTGCCATGCAGTTCTGTGGCCTAGGGGTGGGAGGACAGTAATGAAGGCATAAAAGCTGTTGGAAAACCCTGGTCCCTTTAACAAACTGCACACTGATAGGCTTGTCCCAGCTCCCTATCTCTCCTTCTTTCCCACAGTGACTCAAGCCCAGCCCTTCCTCTCCTATTGGCATCATCTTCCTGATGCTGATGGCTGGGAGAGCCATTCATAAGGCCAAACAAGCTAGAAAGCCAGATGGAAAGTCAGTTACTTTATAGGTTTTTTTTTAATAGGTAAAATAAGTTCTTAAATTGTCTTTTGAGCTGTTTGGTAGGAATGCCAGAATTTCAGAACATTGAAGAACTTCCCAAATGGACAGATAGGCAAGACAAATGTTTACTGGCATCTACTAGATGCCAGGCACTCTGTGACAAACTGTCTGGCAACATTTGGCATTCCCTTTCAGTACCTTTTCTGAGCCTTCCTAAAACTGCAGACTAAGCTTCTCTGTTTTATTCTTCAGAAGAGGGGCAGGATTCTATGGAAAAGTGTCCTGCCCAAGACCGGTTTGTCAGGATTTCTTTTACTTGGGGAGAGGTGGGAAGCCTTTGCCTTTTATTTATGTTCATACCCTCGTTCATGCACATTAGTGCTCATGCCTTCGGATGCCAGAAGAGGGCGTCAGATCCCCTGGATCAGGAATTAGAGTTGGTTAAAAGCTGTTCCTGGGTGTTGGGAACTGAATTCTTTGATCCTCTACAGTTATACTATGTGCTCTAAGCAGTTATGGCATTCCTTCAGCACCACCCTGCCAGAATTGTATTCTGGGAAAATCCAAAAATGACTTTGTGATGAACAAGAATCACATTTCCTGCGTTTGTCGGTGCCTCAGTCGCAGGGTCATGTCTGCCTACTGCAACATCCCCAAAGACAGAATACCACCAAAGAAGTTCCAGGGCTTTAGGCTGACCCCTCTCAGTTACCGCATCTGAATTTGTTCAGTATATTGAAGAGCTTAGCAGTAATGACACCTTAATTGCACTCGCAGCTATACATCATAGTCCTCATCACCCACTGCCGAAGTGGTACTACAGATGAGCTCAGTTCAAGGAGCCCCATGCCCAGATAAGGGAGGTAGATTCGAGGAACAAGCCTGATAGCCTGTTGTACTACAGGACAGCTCTGTTCTTGTCCTCTAAACAAAGAATAGCCAGAGTTAATTAATAACAATAATAATAATGCATTGGAAAGCAATCAATAATTATTTCACTAGGAAGACAATGAATTGTACGACTGTGCTGCCTTTGGGATAGGAGGACCAACAAAATGAATACACACACACACACACACACACACACACACACACACACACACATATATATATATATATATATATATATATATATATATATATATATATATATATACTGTCCCAGTCTAGCAATGAAGGCAGGCCTGGGGGATGCCTGGAGGGCTGCTGGTTTTTAGTCCACACTAGAAGGTTGAAGAAGCAGAGTTCCTTGGACAATGGACTGATAACCATTCATACGATAGCACCTAGAACTCACTGTCTGAGTTCCAGTCCTAATTATTAATCATGAGAAAGTCATTTAATTTCTAGAACACTCAACTTCTTCCAAAACATCAGAGCCACACTAGGAGAGATTTAAATGCACATGAAGTACTGGTCTCTCAAACACACGTTTACCAATCTTACAAATAAAATTCACATCCATATCATAAAAGTGCCGCCCCCACCCCAATAGTCACATCTCTACTGGCTTTATTCCCAGACCGTGGTTCAAGCAACTTGTCAGCCAGTGTAGACCTGGTCTTCACAGTGCTTGTTCAGTTAGCAGGTACAGCCTTCATCTGCAATGCAGGAAGATAGGAAAGAGGGCATCAATAATATTCCTACAAGTTCTTGTGTGGGAAGCAGTAATTTGTTCCCTAATATGCGGGAGTGACTTATCTTCAGTGGCTGAGACCCTATCAGTCTTCAGAGGTGGTTGTAATTAATAGGTAAGGAAGTACAAATACATTTGAATTAATAGAGCCACTAGGTGTGACTAACTATAATATGATTACATGTGAAATTAACCCAGAGATCAAACCCAATCAATCCTGACTAATAACCGCCGGGGTAACAACTTTGTGGCTTTAGCTGAGTTTACCTTGAAAGGAAGTAAGGAAAACAGACTCAGTTAAAATGCAAGGGCTGTGTCTTTTTAAAGTGTGAATAACATGCTATGTTTATAAATATGTATGTAGATGATATCAATGTCCAAATGTCAGATAATTTATATTGGCATTATTATTTATAATAAAAATAATAAAAATAACACCATTATTTATATTGGCAAGTGAGAGTAAACAAGATTAGAAAAATCACAAATTTGTACAGCATTGCATAAATTTAAAGAACTATGTTGAAATAGACCTGAATCTGAGAGTCTCTGGCTTGCCAGTTTCCTTAGTTATGTAGATTCCAGTAACTCAAAATGTATTAAGCAAAACCTTATGTATGTATGGAAAATATAAGCTACAAAGAGTGAATGGCTGAACATCTGTGTGCTCACGTCTTCCTTGTGTCCTCTTCCTGTACGTCCTCTGAAGCCGTTTGCACACCAGTCCCTGTTTTCAAACTTTCTCTCGCCCCAGAGATAAAATCTACCTTCTGCCATATGTTTTATGGTTCCAGAAGAGTCTGTTGGCCCCATGCCTCGCCTTTGCCTTGTTGCTTTGCAAAGCCCTCTCACAATAGGGCACGCTCCTCTATCTCTTTAGGCTTATCTGCAAGAGTTCTTCTGGTTCAAAGCCAATCACAATTTTGCAGAGGACCCCAGTTTGGTTCCCAGCACTCACACTGGATGGCTCATAACTGCCTGTAATTCCCATCCTCAGGGGATCTGACTAATGACTTCTTCAGTTAGTGTGGTCACTTGCACAGACACAAACATACACATATGTTAAAAAATTAAAAAAGAAACAGAAATACTACATCAGTTCTGAGTCTAACTCAATCATTAGTTCTGGGCCTAACTCAATCATCTCCCCACGTTTTGACTTGTTTTTTAAGTTTCTTTCCATCATAAAAGGCACAAAGTCAAGGAAGAAGATGAAGATCATAGGAGTTGGAGTTGAGTCTCCCCAGCAAAGACCTACTAACTCACAGCCAAGTGAGAATAAATGATGATGGCTTTAAACTTGGGTTGAGGGGGTAGGTAGGTTCTCTCTCTCTCTCTCTCTCTCTCTCTCTCTCTCTCTCTACCTCTCTCTGTCTCTCTGTCTCTCTGTCTCTGTCTCTGTCTCTCTCGTGTGTGTGTGTGTGTGTGTGTGTGTGTGTGTGTGTGTGTGAGAGAGAGAGAGAGAGAGAGAGAGAGAGAGAGAGAGAGAGATGCTAACTTGCACATATGGTTGTGTTTGACAGTTTCACTACAGGTCTGTCTTTAAACATATCTAGCTTTACATGATTTCCGAATTGATGTAAAAGATAGCATACCAGTGAATTTTTGCCTAGCTGGCATTATGAGGGGAAAAAAAATTCCAAGTCAATGATTGAAAAGAGCCCTTTCTAAGCCCAGAGCTTTTTCAAAAGTACAACAGTAAGCAGGTAAGCAGGTAAACAGACTTGCAAATGGGCACTTGGCCAAGGAGCATCTCCTGCCAGGCCAACGCCGGAGATGAGAGGAGCCCTCAGGTAGCGTTGCTGGGCGAAGCAGCCGCGCAGATGAGTGAGTCCGTCGTTTATGGATGCATTCCATGTAATGACGACTGCGAGGAGGGCCATGAAGTCAGGGGGAGCTGATCCCAGCCCTCCACCCCCCCCCACTGGTATAAATCTCAATAATTACCTTATCCTTTCCAAGTCTCAGTATTGCTGTCTAAGGAATAGCCCCCACCCCCACCCATCCGCATTAGACTGGAAACGAGCTCATTTCCTCACCACCGTGGGAACAAAGGTTTCCATTCCAATTTTCACAGAAGCGATAGGACAGGGTGATTTCAAGGACAGAGGACAGAGAGGAAGAGGAAATGTCTTTTTCTATGGCATGGAATTTGGGACAGAAGGACATTAGAAGGTCACTCCTCTGTCACCATTTTTCTATTGGTAGAAAACACCAAAGTTACCTCCAGACTGTAGAGCCAAGAGTAGGGTTGAAGACTTATTAGGAGAACTATGAAAGAAGCCATTCATGCTGATTTATGTAAAAGGTGTTACCTAGCTAGAGGAGGGTGTAGTGCATTAAATATTGTGAAGATTTGGGGGGAAAGCAGGGCTAAAGAGATAGATCAGTCCCTAAAACATTTGCCGTGTAATGGATCTCCAGCATCTGTGTAAAAGGCCTGACATATTGCCACACACTTGTAACCCCAGAGCAGGCCATCTAAAGATACTGCAATCCCTGGAACTTTCGAGCCAGCCGGCCTTTCCTAATTGCTGAGGTCCAGGTCCCCACAAAAGACCCTATCTCAAAAAGATGGTGTAGATATTTCCTATGTAATGATACCTGAGGCTAATTAATGTCTAGACACACACACACACACACACACACACACACACACGCACGCACGCACACACACAATGCAGTAGAAGCTGCATCATCTAACACATGAGATGTTTGTAGAATGTCACTTCTGACCTCTTGATTCTCTCCATCCTGGTACTTAACGCTCACTGCCTACTTCTAGAACCTGTCTATTTTCCTCTTGGGAAATGGCACACCACTTGTCATATGCTGCAACTTCTACAATGACACAACGCTTGTGTCCACTAGAATTCTTCTCCCAAATTGTGATCCCTCCTAGTATGATAGAATTTAGAGCTTCTGGAAATTTGAGATCACATGAAGACAGAGCCCTCATAAATGGGATTGGGTCCCTTAGAAAAAGAAGGCATAGAGTTAGCTAATTGTGATCTTTCCATGTGAATATACAAAGCACAGATGAGGGTCTGCAGCCCTCCCTAGAATGCACCCTTGTTGACACCACCAATTGCAGACTTCCAACCACTAGAACTACAAGATATAAATTTGTTTTTATAGTACTTTGCTAGAGACACCTGAACTGACCAAGACAAGTTCTCTTGAGACTAGGTAAGCCTGGTCATCTTTCATGGCAAATCCCATTGTGCAAACAATTTTTTATTGTTTGAGAATTTCATAAGTGCATATAATATGTCTGAATCAAATTTATCCTCTAATTCTCCCCCATTACCTCCTTACCTTCCAAGTTTAATGGCTTTTTATAAACCCACTGAGCTCATTTAGTGTTGCCTGTGTATGTGCAGATGTGGGACCATCTACTGCAGAATTGGTAGCTTCTTAGTTCCTGCATCCGTGAAGACAACTGACTTTCCCTCCCCCAGCAGATATCAATTGCTAATCGCTCCTCAGCAGGGGTGGGACTTTGTAAGCCTCTCTCCGATCCATTCTGAAACTTTGACCAGCTTGACTTGCACAGCTCTTGTACGTGCTGTCTCAACAACTGAAGGTTGTGTTGCTGTGTAAGCCTTTAACCGCGTTTCCTCTTCTCATTGTATCTTTATCATTCCCCAATGACCTCCCACCTCACTGCTTTATAACTGCCACTGAGGATGTCACTAAGACTGCTATGTTGCTGATTCAACGCTCATTTCTTAGTCTGAAACTTACTAGCATTATTACCAAATCTTTTTGAACATAGTTGATCTTTCTTTCCTCCCCCAAACCTCTTTATCCCATGGTATTCAGGACACCAGCCTCTCTGGATTCTTTTCCTCTTTCTTTCTTTCTTTCTTTCTTTCTTTCTTTCTTTCTTTCTTTCTTTCTTTCTGTCTGTCTGTCTGTCTGTCTGTCTGTCTGTCTTCCTTCCCTCCTTCCTGCCTTTCTTTCTTTCTTTCTCTCTTTCTTCCTTTCTGTCATCATCTAAGGTCCTCATGATGTTGAAGGGTCTTGGGCCACATCTCTTCATCTAAACTCACTGACCTCAGTTGCTTCATCCAATATGTCTTTCAAGTCTATCAATGTACCGAAGAATCAGAAATATAAGTTTCCTATACACAGCACTCCTTAGAGTTTCAGCTTTGTATATGCAACTATCTGATCAACATATCTACTTGGAGAGGTATTGTATTAGTTACTTTTCTGTTGCTGCAATGAAATGTCACAACCAAATACAATTTAGAGGAAAAAATGGTTTGCTTTAGTTTAAGATCCCAGAAGGATGGAATTCATCATGATGGGGAAGGGATGGCCACTGAGCCATAGTCAACATAGATTTAGAAGGATAAGAATCCGTTATATGCTTACAATGATTCATTTATGTAGATAAATTTTATCTCTGTGAGATTGATCTTAAAAGAGAACCACAGACTGGAAAAGAATCTATGGGAACAGCAATACCCTTGGCAAAACAGTGAGAGAATGTGGGGCTTTGTGACCTGCAATGTAGATGAAGATCTCTCTCTCTCTCTCTCTCTCTCTCTCTCCCTCTCCCTCTCCCTCTCCCTCTCTCTCTCTATCTCACCTATGTCTATATCTATCTCTCTAACATCTATCTCTATTTCTATCTTTACTATATCGATATCATGATAGATATAGATATATAGATAGATATAGGTGATATAGATAAGATATATATATATAAATATAGATATAGATATAGATGATAGAGATAGATATGAGGAAAAATTTAAGTTGGGGAATTCTTCAAGAAAATAACTGCTTTTGAAAGCGCAGGTTTCTTGAGTGTTGTCCTAGAGGATCCATCTTGGGGTTCTTTCTCTGCAGCACAGAGAAAACATTAGAACCAAAGACCTCTGCAGAGTGAAGAAAGGTCTTGGGTAGGAGCTAACAAACCTAAGAACAAAGGAAAGCTGAGAAGATGAAAAGAGGCAGTAGAGGGAGAGGGTTCTGAAAGGGAGTGAGATGGGGGGAGGACACAGACAGGGGGAGGATCCTGGCTAACTTCTGCAACAGTACTTTAAAATATAGACATGCTAATGTTCACTCTTCAGTTGCTGGCCATTTATTACTCTTCAACTACTAGCAGAAATCTTCCCACCGGCAGCTCCCTGCTGGGGCTATCAGAAGACAGGAAGCCTCCCTCTCTCACTGTGGGGTACAGGCATAAGTGGATAGGTGAAATGAACCGGGTGAGAGAAAGATGAGGATGTCAGTGAAAGAAGCCAAGCAACTGTATCCAGTAGAGCCCAGCTGTACCCCATACTCTTAAGGTAATGAAGCAACAGGCTTTCCCCAGCACACAGCGTGGGTGTCCAAGCTGTTCGCATGAAAAAGCAAATTTCACACTCAGGACAAGTCAAGAGGACAGCCTGGTACCAGATACCAGATGCTATCTGTATAGAATAAAATGTCACTGATCTTGTCTCATTTTTGGTTTTTTGAGACAGGGTTTTTCTGTCTAGCCCTGACTGTTCTGAAACTTGCTTTGTTTGGTAGACCAGGCTGGCCTTGAACTCGAGAGATCTGCCTCTGCGTCCTGCCTCTTAAGCACTGGGATTAAAGGTGTGTGCCAATACTGCACAGCAGTCATTTCTATTTTGATGTGGATTAAATTTCTTATCCTATTTTGCAAACAGGAATTGACTTTGCTTATATGAGACTCTCTGCGTTGGTTATGAATAAAACTGAAATAATAATAATGATGATAATAGGAAAAGAAGACTAAAACAGAGGGAAAGATTGTATTTTGAGCTTCTCTCGGGTTAGGTCTACATAGAATCAGAAGGAGCAAATTTGACAGGGCCCTGTTTGGAGGCTGTTACAGGTGCTAAATTGTTTAATTTGTACTAGAATTCTGTGAAGTTGTGTCAGGTGTAGCTGCTCACAGCTGTAATTGAGCCTGAGACCTGCCTTACTATGTAGTGAGATCCTGTCTTAAAAAGAAAGAAAAACTTCTATGAAGTGTGTGGTAGTTTGAATGGGAATGGCTTCCATAGTTTCATGTTTGAATGCTTAGTCCCCAGTTAGTATAACTATTTGAGAAGGATTAGGAGGTGTGGTCTTATTGGGGGAGGAGTTTGTTGGTAGGGGTGCGATTTCAGTTTTCAAAAGCCCTCATCAAGCATATTCTCTGTCTCTCTGTCTCTCTGTCTCTGTCTCTCTGTCTCTCTGTCTCTCTCTTTCTCTCTCTCCCTCTCCCTCCCTCCTTTTCCCACCTGGCTCCATCTTCCCAGCTAATGGGATAGCGTTGCAACCTTTGGGCCAATAATGAGAGATGTCACTGCTGTCTCTCAGCAGCTTCCCTGCTCATCACCACAGTCCTCACCCCTGTGGCCTCTGTTACCATCCACACAAAGATAACTCTTGTTGAAAATGTTTTGTAATGTTCAACAGCACAATGCGGGGGCCCCAGTCTAGATCCTTCAAATCGGTGCCTTAGTCTATTTCTGCCTCAAAATATTCTGAACCAAAAAAAATAAAAGAACAAATGTAAATCCATGGTGAATGCTGATGATACAGAATTCTGTGTCAAGCTGGAACCAGAGGCAAGGAGCAGGTGACATTCTTCCTGACCTAGGTCTGCCTGAGGTGACCGGTGGCCAATTAAATGCGTTGACAGGAAGCTTCGGAGGAGGAGTCCGCAGTGAGGCCTGCAGAAAGAAGGCTGGCATAGGCAGCCAATTCTACCACCCTTGCCTCCTCAAGAGGGAGAAGGCCCTTAAGCCCATACACAGGGCTGACAGCAGCTTGTGCTCACTAGTGCCAAGCAGGGATTTTCTCCCTTCCCTCTTCCTTTCCTTTCTTGCTTGTATATTAATTATATATGCTAATAGGTTTCAGTGTGACACCCTCTCCTCTGCCTCTGGTAATAGCAACACAAGTTTTCTTGGTCCTTTCATGATTTTGTTTCTCTCTTTCTCAACATGTTGACAAATGTCTCACTTGGAGCATTTGAATTACCCGGTCCTGGTGCTGAGAGTTGTAGAGTTTGTGGTGCCAGAAAGGGTCACTGGTCATGGGGTGTTTGAAACCTACATATGTCTTATGCCATTCTGAATACCAGCCAAGCAGTACTGGGGGGCTTAGGGCTGTGATGCTGCCCTGAAAGATCCACGGTGGATTTTAAACATCTACAACCCTCTGAAACTCAATGGGGATATTTTAAATATGTGTTTAATAATTCCTCTGCAATTTATTAGCTTCCCAGAAGAGTCTGCCAAAGAATCTTCTAGTCTGAATAAGTCAATATATGACCATTATGAAAATATACTAGGCTCTGAGGCTGGAGAGATGACTTGATAGTTAAAAGTGCTTACTCTCTTCTAGAATAACACATTTCAGTTCCCAGCACCCACATCAGGTCGTGCACAGCCATCTGTAAGTCTAACTCTAGGTGGTCAGATGCCAAAGTCTGGTCTCCTCAAGCATTCCACTCATACACATGTGCACACAACAACAACAACAACAACAACAACAAAACAGTTTTAAATTATTACATTATGTTGTGATTAATGGCTAAAACCTGCAGGAATAAGGATCCTGAATGGTGAAGTGTCGAGAGGAGAATTGGGGATACAAAAACAGAAAGCTGGGATCATGAGGTCTGCAAGAGCTGGTGGCTCAAGCCTGCGAGTTTAGTAAGAACTGCAGAATCCTATATACTATTTGCAGAAGAAAATGGGGGTGAAGTCAGCAGGAAGTTCATCAAGCAACGTTGCACAACGGGAACACAGGCTCTCTCAAGTGCGTCACAGACTTAGCACACAGTGGCCTTGTGACTGATAATCACAGCCCTCAGGGGTAAAAAGTTGGATTCTCAAGCCCTGGCCCCAGACCAGACCTTACCAAGTCTGCTCCTGACCAGGGACCCAGAACTAGTATCCTTTTTCTCTTTTCATCTGGGATTCTGAGAAAGCACCACATTGACCTGGACCCCAACAGATTAGTAAACTACAAATGTATTTAACATGTTAAAGTTTTCAAGAACAGAGAATATTTTTCTCTTTTGACCATTCTGTATTTTCTTGGCCAAAGGGTGCTTTGATTCTAAACACCACTGTCCCTTGTGAGTCCTTGAAATCATCTGGTATTGTGAAGAAAGAAGCCCATTTTAAAGAATAAAAAAAAAAACATGTAAGTTACAACGGCTTAAATCTAGACTACACAAAGAACTTAACAACTCAGTAATAGAATGGCATTACATTTGCATGACGTTCTAGAAAGACAATGCATTAAGAACAAAGGTCAGAAGATGCCAGGAGCGAAGGACGGATAGGATGTTTATTACAAAGTGGCTCATGCTGACTTTTGGAGGTGATGGGAAAGTCTTATGTCTCCTATAGTGCTGGCGCTACATATATTTCTGTCAAAACTTCAAATCCCACTCTTAGAAGGCAAGCGTGTCCAGGCTGATGAAAGGTGCCTCCTTAGGGTGGTGCCTCCTTAGGGTGGTGCCTCCTTAGGGTTCACCTTGCTTGTGTGTGAGCAGCTGGTACAGGCGCCCCCTGCCAAGCCTGATGACCTACCTGAGTTTGATCCCCAGAGTCCCCATGGCGGAAGGAGAGAACTGACTCCTTGGACCTCTATATGCATGCCATAGCGTGTACATGATTTCTGTCCTCTAAAATGAAAATAAAACTTTAAAAAAAAAACCTGCGGATTTTGTTGCATGTAAATTAGTAACCCTGACTTAACCCTGTCTCACAGAGTTATAGAGTTCTTGGCTAACATGTGTGAAGCCCTACCTTTTTAACTTAGTTCAATCCTGTTTAGGAGAGAGCAAGGTACCCATTTTCCAGGACCGTTTCTCAGAACCATCTTTTTTGAGTATGGGAATTCAGTGTGGGTGAGGTTTGCATAAGCATGACCCACAGAGGCACTCAGGAGGTTCCATGCCGTATGAAAGAAAGAGTTCAGGCACACAAACTAATCAGGAAACAACTCCCCAGTCCACCAAGGGTTGAAGCCTGTATTCTGCCCTCCAATTTCAGACAGAGCTGCCTGTGAAAGTCTGCAGGATTGCGGGGATGGTGGGGATGGGGAAGCTGTACACAACTTAGCCTTAGGACATTGCTACAGAGTGACTCCCCTACAAGACTGACTGCACTTGGCTTTTGTGTGGCTGGGGGAGCATGTTGGGGGTGTAGTTGCCTTGAGGACACACTAATAACATGTGGGAGAGATCAGAAGTGAGACCAATGACCTCAGATATCCTAAAGGTGTCTTGAATCATATGCCATGAAGCACCCTCAGGGAAGGTGAACATGACAGACAGGGGCAGATGTTTTATGCAAGCAAATATGAATTATCTGTCATATTCACGGGTTTGGAAAATTCAGATCCACAAGTCACACCAGTGGGTCTGTGACTTGGAAAAACTAGACTTCAGCTGTCAGTGGCTTGGAACTTGCTCTCTAGCCCAGACTAGACTTCACAGTTCCACGTCAGGGTCCTCTTGTTCATTTGAGATCTTACTGACATCTCTGACCTCACTGTCAAGAAAGGGGAGCACACCTTGAAGCTTTCTATAGAGCCTTGAAGAGCCTGTTTCCCTCCCTCCCTCCCTCCCTCGCCCACCTCTTGCTGTGTGTGTGTCTTCTGTGTGTGGTATCTGTGTGATCTCTCTCTCTCTCTCTCTCTCTCTCTCTCTCTCTCTCTCTCGTGTGTGTGTGTGTGTGTGTGTGTGTGTGTGTGTTATCTCTGCAGTGTGTGTATTATGTGCTCATGTGTATGATGTTCTCTCAACCCACCCTGCCTCTCTCCCTTCCCTTTTCACTGTCTTTCCCTCTTTTTCTATGAAAGATTTCCTAAGCTTACTTCCAAAAATATCTTCACAGATCCCAGTTTCCAGAGTGTATCTAAGAAGCTGGCCTAAGCAGTGAAGGAAGCAGCCGCAGGTTCACACACAAGCAAGGTAATACCCTAAGGGGTGCCTTCTAGGGCTGCTTGTGGGAACAATAAAGATACCTCACAGGCTCTGGAGTCAGACCACTGAATGGAAGACCTTAGAGTCAGCAGATACTGTGTCAAGGACTTCAAACCATCACAGGTTGTAAAAATGGCTGGGGTCCATTTCGGTATCTCTGAGGCACGTGGATTACTGATGAGATTCTGAACGTTGGCTAACCAAGAAGAGCAAGCTCAGCAGAGAGCTCCAAGTGACACTGACAATTCTCCTGCTCCTCCCAACTTCCTTCCATCGTCAAGAGGTCGGAGCACTTGTGACATTCAATTCAGGCATGACCAGCCTGCCCCGGGAGTGGAGGCCCGTGCTAGGTCTGGAGCTCTGGGAAGGAAGCCGCGATGCTGTCTTATGGCCAATGAGAGCAAAGTGTAGTGTTGGGGCTGTTGGCTGCAGGGTGGCCGTCTTATAGGAAGGAACAGAAGGAAGGAAAATGTCTGTTTACTTGTGAATAAGGATGGATGGAAGTCAGGCAGTGGGACAGGAAATGGCAGAGAATGGGTGGGACTGGCACTCAAGCTCCTGTCCTATTGAGCAACAAATGTGTCACTCACAAAAAGAATGGATGCTATTTCTAGGGCCACGGTGCACACCCCCACATAGTCTACAACCCCACAACTTCTGAACAGGCTCTCTAAGTGTGCTGGATAAAAGTTAGGGTTGAGAAGAAAAGTAAAGGCCCAGCACACACCTCGGCACACACCTTGTCTAGTTTCTTTCTGCCCAGAGGCTGTCACAGTGAAAGAAGTGGATTACCACCCTCACCCCGAGATCATCTGAGCAACTTAGAGGCTGACGCTGCCCAGAGCTCTCCCCGGGAAGAGGGTGGTTTTTCTTCTTTCTTCTGTGGATTCACAGTCAGAAGAGGTGGGAGGGGCCTTTGTTCGGTAGAAACTCTCCTTACCTGCTTACCAACTCCGCTGATTATTTTCTCCTGCCTGGATGGTGATGAGACAGCAGGCATTTCCCCTTGGAAAATCACCTCTATGCTCTCACTCAGCTTCTTAGGAAAGTGGCCACCTGGGTGTTGACAGTCTCCTGCTACCCACTGGTGTGCTTAGACATAATCCTTCATTATAGGAACAAATCAAAAATCTTGTTATTAGCCTAGAGACATGCCAGTGCATGCACTGCTTCCGTGGCCGCATGCCGCAGAGGACTTCAGGAACGTGGCTCCCCTGCCCTGGGGCCAAGTCTCATTATGTTCCCTCGGGAGACTCCTCACTCTGACTGACAGCTCTGCAGCCCCTTAGCAGGAGGGAGATTCCATTTGATTCCTGCTTTGCCTAGAGGGCTGACAGGCCAAGAGGGCACAGGGTTAATTCACTTGCCCTTCTTAGGTTCAAATCCCACTGCACAGAGGTACGGATTGGATGGATGCAATCAATTTAGCATCTTGACAAACAGCACCCCATCCCACCAGCACCTCCTGGATTCACAGGACGCATGCTTGGAGCTGGAAAGAATGAATGGATTCCAGGGACAGAGCAGTAGGAATTGTAAACATCCCAAAGTCCATCAATATTCCCAGATTAATGAACGTAAAGAAGTAAATCAACCTTCCAAAAAAATATAAGTAAGTCTCCCAGGAGCTCTATTACTCCTTAGGAGATATGAAAGACACCAGTCTATAGAACAAAGGGGCCTAAATGATCCAATAACTCAGTGTCTGTGGGTCCAGCCCATCCAAGTTCAATGCCATGTGACTGACAGCCCAGATTTTTTGTATCATGAAAAGAGAGAAGCCATCCCTTCTTTTATCTTTAAACATAGCCTGGAGCTTACTCAATGCAGGATGAAAGGAAGTCTACACTGGGAGAAAGGATCAGGTCTCTCTGGTGTCACTTTATAAAAGTCAACTGATACAGATAGTGGCAAGAGGGGTTCCAGAGCCATGTTGCCTGGTTTAAAGCCAGTCTCTTACTATAAATAACTGGAGAAGTTTATCAGCATCTCTGTACTCGGTGCCCCTGCTGGAGAACAAAGGTTAGTAGCCTTGCCTATCTATAAGAGAGGGATTAAATGAGTGAATATGTGTGACTATAGAACACATGATGGATTCTTTTGAGATGTGATAACATTAACTACCACTTAAGATGGACTGATATGATAGATCAGACAACAAGGACAGAAATCAGGGCACATGAGGGACCCAGTTGTGGCTTAGTTGACTTAGTGTCTTTCACTGCCCTACCTACCTCTTGATTCTTTTGATATCTCTCCTTTCTTTTCTCTCCACTCTCCTCTCTTCTGTCCTCTCTCTCTCTCTCTCTCTCTCTCTCTCTCTCTCTCTCTCTCTCTCTCTCTTCCACAGACTGGATGGCAAGATTAAAACCAGTCTAGAAAACAGAATGTTCTTGAATGATTAGTGTCTTCTCTGCCTTACTTTTCTTCCAAGCACTCTGAGTGCCCCAGTGGCTCCCAAGACCACTCTGAAGCTCAGGGGTCAAAAGCAAATCTTCTTAGACAATACATCAGGACCGGACCCAAAGAGGACCAGGAAGCTCTTACTGGGTGCTGGAGTATGTCTTAGGCTCTCCAGGCAGCTGTCGATTGCCTTTCTTCTGGAATCTCTCTGTGCCAGGAAGAATCCCCCAGACCTCACAAATGGAAACCCATGACAGAACTATCCTAGGTGGGCTTTCCGTCACTATGAAAAACACCATGATGAAAAGCAAGCTGGTGAGAGAAGGACTTAGTTCATCTTACAATTTGTGTGTAATAGCTTCTCATAGTTGAGTGGTGGGACCAGCGGCCAGACTGAGATCCAGGGCTTTACCCAGACCAATCAGCTTCTCAGTTTAGTCACCCTTCCATCATAGACCTAACTCCCCTCAGGCTGCAGCAGATCCCCCACTTGTCTGCTAGCCACGTTGACTCTCATTGTGTTCTGAGAATCAAGAAGTCTAGGATGCCCCCACTCAGAGAGGCATCTTTGCACATGACCCAGGGGTCACTACTATCTCAAAACACCTCAAAAGAGCACCATGGCTGGGAAGAGTGAGCAAGTACTGTCAAGTCCATGCTGTGCCCATGCATCTCAGAGTTTTCCAAATGCCGAGAGCATATGCTTGTAGAAGTTCCCAGTGATGCTTGGATAAGGCCCTGGACTCTTAAGAGACAGCTGAAGGGGTACAATGGGAGGCATTGTGAATCTCAGCCCTACCACTGACAGTGCCACTCGGGCTCTTCTCTCCACATTCCAGAGCCCTGGTTTCCTTTGAAAAGTAAAGTTTACATGGCCTTCATGTCTTGTCCCAAGTACCCCTCTTCTGCTATATGCCCAAAGGTGGACAGCATCAAGGAGACTGATTCAAGACTTGGGCAGGAAACCTGACTTCTTGAAGCATCACTTCTTTTTATTCTATAAATAGAAAAACAACTAAAGATAATATCAGCCTTGTGGCTTGAGTAGCGTTACCTGAGTTGCCTCAGCACAGAAGCTTCTGTACTTCCAGTTTTTCCTTCATCACACAAAGTTCTGGTCTCCAATCAGATCACTCTTTTTCAAGCCTAAATGTCTGCAACCGCTGTGGTGGTTTGATCACTCATACATCTGGTTCTCAGGTGGTAGAACTGTTTGGGAAGGATTAGGGGTGTGGCCTTGTTAGAGAAGCTTGTCTCTAACAATGGACTTTGAGGTTCCAAAAGACTGGTACCATCTCCAGTGTCTTCCTCTTTCTGTTTGTCTGGTGGTGGTGCCTCAAGGTGTGAGCTTGCAGGTACAATTCCTGTGCCGTGCTTGCCTGCCTGCTGCCATGCCCCTTGCCAGGATGATCACAGACTCCAACTCTCTGAAACTGTAAGTCCACATATACTGTTTCTTCTATAAGTTGCCTTGGTTATGGAATCTTACCACAGCAATAGAAAAGTATACTTTCACATAAAGCATACAAGAGCTGATTTTTCTGTAAAAAGGGCAACAGAGTTTTTGCTTTTCATTTCAGGCTTCACATATTGGTGTATTAGGATGCAGTGCAATGGCTGCATTGGCTTGGCTTGAACCACATATTATATTCCTCATAGAGTGAGTTCTAGCTTGCATGGATCTTCCAGCCTGTAGCCTTAACCTGAAAAGCCCAGCATTTCTTCTGCCTTTCTGCCTGAGGTGCACCAAATGGCATTTCCTCATATGATTCCTAGTACCTGGAAATGTCACAGAAAATTAAGGAGCTAGTAAGGACCAGAAAAAGGGCACTTCATCTTGCCTGCACATCAACACCATTAAACGAGTTGTTACTACAACAAAGCTGTCTGATGCCATCGGTGGCAACTGGTCAGTGAAAATGTTTTTTAATTGTGACTTGAATGTGTTTATCAACCCTGCTTTGATATCAAAAAGACAGCAACAGAAACACAAGGAGCCCCAGTCCTCTGGGGAGAGCATTAGTCAGCTGTGAGAGCACAGGCCCTGGCAGATGGTCAGCCTTCTAAATCAGACATTGCAGCCACCACCGTGCAGCGTCACAGCCAGAAATGAAGAGTGTTGTGTTGACATTAAACATCTTTATAATAAAATTACTAATTGATGACTAATACCATAGGCTTTTGAGTTGGGTGAAAAATCTCATTGAACTGCTAAGTGGTTGGCAGCATATTTGGTAATTAAGCACTACTTTTACAATTGTCCTGGTACCACACCGTGGCTTCTGAAGATCCTCTGTTGGTGAGTTGGTGAGTTGCCTCGAGTCTCCTAAGCACAGCCCTAAAGAGCTATTTTTAAACACTGAGCTCCATCATAATACCTCAGTGGTTGTGTTCCTATTTTTTAACATCTCTAATTATACAGTTTTACATTATGGTTTCGAGGACTGCTCCCCCCTCCCCATATTTGGCAATTCCACAGCATCTGTCAAAACAAATTAGCACTTTGAGTGGTAGAAATATATTTTTATGAAGGCAGCAAATGTGTCAGTATTGGACAGAAACTAAAAGCTGATTTATTGGTTTGTTTTCTTGGGTTTCAGACCCAATGGGCAGAAGCCTTTAAAAGAATTTCCTAATGGTATCATCAGCGCATTTGCAAAATGTGTAAAACACATTCAAATCCCGCCAGAAAGAGTCACTAATTATGATATGTATTTGCATATGTTTAATCACATACATCTTATTTCATTTTGCTGTTTCTGCAGAGCCCCTTGCTTTGAGGAGGGGTCTTTAGCTCTGGTGCAGTGAACGCTGAGCAAAGTTCTCTCAAGTGAGCATTTTGCTGCCACGATCGATGTTAGGGATGTGTGTGTGTGTGTGTGTGTGTGTGTGTGTGTGTTATCTTTTGCAATGAAATTTGAAATTTACAATATTTAAATGATGTGTGTGAAATTATATGATTCTATTATGTCATAATATTACACATCCCAAAATATTGGTAAAGGGTTCTTCCCTTTCACCAACCCCCCAATACCAGAGATCAGAGCATTACTGAGAAAATAATGATTAACCTTTAAAATCAGATTGGCATTTCTTTTTTCTCCAAATCTAGAATTAATACGCATTTTTTAATCATTAGTGTAATGTTCAGGATGATACTTTTGTTCTTTTGCCTGTTGAACTGTTACGGCTGCTAGTAACCCTTCAAATTGTTTGCTTCATTCAAGCATTCTTTCCTGAATAATTCATTAGGCATTATTATCCAAGCGTGGGGCCTCTCATTTAGCACTGCTGATCTTTTCCTTATGTGTAGCTGACAGGCAATCAAAGTTTTTATCAGTGCAGAAAATTTGCAATTCAGAAATGTAGTCGCAGCAATTAGTAGCCATCAGGTAGCCTTGGAAGGACAGCTTCATGAAAAGACAGAGCTGAATGAACTCCACTGATGTTAGCACAAAAGTAATGGGTGAAACTAACCAGCTGTTTCTAAATTTACCGAATGGAACATTCCCCTTCTTCTCAGAGTGGAGGCTTTAATTAACTTGGAGTTCTGTGTGGCTTCCCAGAGGGGGCAGGGAGTGGGGGAGGACCCTTCCCTCACATGGGTACCAATGGGAGGAAGCATCAGGCATCCCTCTAATCCTGTCCTGGAGGCAAAGAGGCAGATGACTGGCATCTTTTCCAGAGGATTCCGGGATGGGGAGGGGGGTGCCTATGAGATGGTTTCTGGAATCTCAAATGGGATAGCTTTATACATTGAGATTTCCTTTTGCTTTTGGGAGAGTGCTAGGGATGAAACCTGGGGCCTCAAACATGATACATAATACATACTCAACCACTTAGCTCAGTCTGAGTGCTGCTTGTAATGTCTGTCCTCCACCTATGAACTGTGGTCAGAAGTCAGGCCAAGCTAAGGCAAAAGGACTAGTCTGTGCCTTACTCTTTCCTCCCTGGTGATGGACTCATGCCTTTGTTCTTTCTGTCATTGATTAGCTGGGCTCGCTCCATTCATCAGATCCTTTGTCTGTTTATCTATTCATCTAACCCCCAGCATGGATGCCGGTAGGAGGCAGTCCAGGGTTCCTGCTTCTCCAGCTTGTCTGGGGATCCCCGGCTATACCCCAGAACTTGATTTCAGAAACAGGTCTGAGTAGACAATTTAGAGCAGAGGTGCAGGAAGGAGTCGACAGCAACCAAGGGGTGCTCAGCGTCAGTTCTTCTGTGGATGAGACTTTCAGGGGGTCTCTGAAGCCACAGCGTGAAGGTAGTCTTTGCTTCTGTCCACATGAGGCTGCTGCAACAGTTCAACCTAGGGCTCTGACCTTCCAGCTCTTTACCTGTCCAAGACAGAGAGCATGCGCCACGGCTACCTTCCGAGGTGCCCTCCCCCTTAGAGCCAGCTCAGGCTGTAAGGCAAAGTCCACTGAAGTTAAGAGATGAGCAGACAGCCTATGGGTGTCCAGACCTCCATATCTCATGCTATTCACAGCTCTGCCAGAGGCTGGCGGGGGGGGGGGGGGACACAGAGTAAGGCTACAGTACTTCTCAGTCCACTGAAGTTAAGAGATGAGCAGACAGCCTATGGGTGTCCAGACCTCCATATCTCATGCTATTCACAGCTCTGCCAGAGGCTGGCGTGGGGGGGGGGGGGGGGGCAGAGTAAGGCTACAGTACTTCTCAGCCAGACTGTAGAGTTGGGCAGACCCATGTTCTTACATGAGTTTTCTCATGTAAGAGGACATTGCTTCTTTTCACACGAGATTTAAAAATGGATGGTATGTTTAGCCTGCATGAAGTCCTGGGTTTGAGCCCTAACAACAATAAATTAGTGAATGCCAGGCACTAAGGTATAAAGTGCTTGGCACGATCGGGCACGATGTTTAGTAAATAGGAATCAGTATTATCACGGGGCGGGGGGGGGGTATCACTGTGAATTGCCCAAGGATAAGTTCCTGAGATACTGAACACACAGCCTTGGGCCAGGATATTGAGTTTGGATCCTAGATGCGCCTTTAGCGTTCTGTGTGTGCTTGGAGGAGGAACCTCACCTTTAAAATGTCGCCCTAGCAGTGCCTCTGCTATAGGTCTCCCAGAGCTTAAGAGAACTATTATGTATGTAGAGTTCTTGAGCAGGGGATATGACTTAGTGGATAAAGGCACCTGCGATCAAGCCTGGTGACATGAGAGAACCCACTTCCACGGTTGTCTTTTCACACACAAGCAGGCACATGCATGCGCATGCACACACACATACACACCCACATAGAAATGTAAAAACAGTCATCTTATCATAGAACTGTTTCTGGCATGGACAACACTACTTGTGTCTGTTACTCCTTTAGAATTACTGCTTCATGAGCTTCAGGCTGTGTAGCTAGGTAAGGCTCTGAAGGGATATGTGCTGGACGCATGAATGAAAGTTCCTAGACATCCCCTCCCCACACTTGTTTTACGCATAGGACTCTAAAGCTCACAGAAACTTGACCAAAGCTAGAGACAGGAAAGTCACCAGATTCCACACCTCTGGGCTCCCAGCTCCTCAGCCTCTTCTCCACTCTCCATGGAGGACGCCTTGGCCTACAGCTTTGGCGCACATGACCAGCAAAACATTCTGTCAGCCTTTTTCACCCTAGTTCCCAGCTCTGGACACAATCTGTTTTCCCTTCTATCCAGAAAGGCAGAGAGTGTTGTGGAGTTGAGGGAGCACTAGACTAGAGGTGTGAGCTGGTGTTAAACTCTGACAGGCCAATACCTTTCCTAAGAACCAGTGCTGTAGCCCACATGAGCTCTGCTTTCTTTGTTCTAGCATGGCCTGTGGTGACTTTGTGGGTTTTCATTCCCTCTGGTCTCCAGACAGCCCCACTATTGGCTCTCTTTGCAGGATGCCACAGTCATTAGAAACATCTAGCTCATGGACCACTTGTACTATGTTCTTGGTCTGGTCAACTTTATTCAGCCTCATGAGAAGAAGCCTTCTGTGCATTTGATACAAGGGTGTACTTTCACATGTAGGTGCTATGAAGAATGGTCATGGCTCACTGAAGATTGTGATTGAGCAATCACAATTCCAGACAAACATTCAATTGAACTTAGAGGAGAGTTTCACAGAGACATTTAAATACCTCTCTTCCTAGCAGCATTATTCTCAGTAGCTGAAAGGCAGTAGCAAAGCAGATGTCCATTAACAGGTAAACAAAATGCTACGATGTATACAATAGAATATTAGTCAGCCCTGTAAAGTGGTGGGGGTGATACTGGCATGTCAACATGCTACAACACTAACGGATTTTGAGGACATTTAATTAAGTGAAACAAACCAGTCACAAAAGGCAAGTACCACGCAACTATTTGTCAGAGGTGCCTAGAGTGGTCTAATTTGCAGATAAATGAAGTAAAACAGTGACTACCAGGCCTAGAAGGAGATCTGGATGTGCAGCTTTACAGAATGAAAGAATGTTGAAGGGTGTTTGAGACTTGAGATATGAGACATTGCATGTCATCATATCTTTTCACCTGGCTGACGCCCTCACCAGGACCCAAGGACCCCATCACATCAGCTGTGACGCAGCTCACCTTGCTAATGATAGTGATTAAAGCAACAACACATGTGCATGCATTTAAGGCTACTCATCTTTATGCTTACAGATGGCAGCTCATTCAGTTCTGGGAGATTCTATGGCTGGCAGGATAGAGTAGTAGTTATCCCAGGTCAGAAAAGAGGCCTAGGTTCTGTGGATTCCACACTCTGAACCCTGAGGAACATGTAAAGGAGCAGAATGGGGAAGACTGAGAGGAGAGTTCTAGAAGCTTCAACTGGGGCAGGCTGCTGAGGGTCACCTGAATTCCCACCCAGGTCAGCAAGACCTCTGTCTTCCCAGAAAGGTCTCACCTTGCTGATGTATCAACTTTTCTACATCCGCCAAGTGGATTAAAAATAGGCCGACTGACATCTACACGCACCACTTTAATATGAAAAGAACAGTTCCTACAGTTGAGTGTACTTCTGTTTTATGGGGAAATGCGTGCATGTCATCATATCTTTTCACCTGGCTGACGCCCTCACCAGGACCCAAGGACCCCATCACATCAGCTGTGACGCAGCTCACCTTGCTAATGATAGTGATTAAAGCAACAACACATGTGAATGGATTTCAAGTCATTTCTGACACATTAGCCAAGATGCTAAACCACTAACAACTGAGCACACCCACATCTTAGTTACTGGGACCCGTGGCGATCTTATGTGGCATAGCAAGCTGAGAACAACGTTATAAAGAGAGTTAAGACTGTCCATTGCCTGATCTTAAAATGGGGAGGCGAAGGTCAGTACAAACACAAGGACTTTAAATAGAAGAGAATCTCAGAAGTGAGAGGTCGCATTGTAAAAATGGACACTCTGGCTCTGAAGATGGAAAGACGCCACAAATCAAGAAATGAATAATCAGCCTTTAAAAGCTAGTATAACAAGAAAAAATTTCCCCTTGGAGCTTCCACAAACAATATAGCCAGCTAATATTTCTTTAGTGGCTTTAGCCACTAAAGTCCACGTGAACACCTGGATCTTGAACCTAGGACTTTGTGTGTTCTGGGCAAGCACTGAACCCCTGAACTGGATCTCCCAGCAGTCGTCATGTTGGATTTCTGACCATAGGAACTGTAAAATAATAAACTTGTTGGTTTAAGCTACTCAGCTTACGGTCATTTGTTATAGCAACTGTATGGAACTGATACATACTTTAAGTAGCCTCAAAAAAAGGAACGCTCTGATTAAAAGGATTTCTGATTAATACCAGTTTTGATACCATTCACAAATACTGTGTTGCTGGTAATTACACAATCTGCGTCAGGTGCATTTTGAACAATTTTTGCACAGACTCCAGGTTATTCCTCTAGCTGTATTATTTTCTAAATCACTTCCCTTGAGCTGAGGAGAAAGGACTGAGTTTATATGCAAAAGCTTTGAATATACATATTTCACTGGTACTGTTGTTGCTATGTGTGCATGTGCAAGTGTGTGCGCATGAGTGTGTGCATGTGTCCATGTGTGTGCATGTGGCTGTGTGTTTTGAGACAGTCTTTCTATATAGCTCTGGCTCTCCTGGAGCTATGTAGACTGTGCTGACCTCAAACTCACAAAGATCTGTCTTCCAAGTCTTGGGATTAAAAACATGAGCCACCGCTCCCTGCTCTTGTTTTTCTTTTTAATTTGCTCTGTGCTGCTCTCTGCATTGCATCTATACCATAGCCTAAGACAGTTCATGGGAATAGTAGGACTTAAGATCTGAGCCTATCGTTTATAGAATATTGATTGCTCACCAGAGTATACTGAACATCCCCATGCTATTGGTCAGCTATAGTGTTACCCCAGCCGTCTGGCTAAGGACCCTGCCTTGCACAATTCTACAGCTACCAAGAGGCTTCTTTTTACCACATAATTAAGACATGCCACATCTACCACCATCACCAGGAAGGTAGCAATTGTTGACACATTCGCAAAACCAAAATGAATCAACCGTCATTTCCATGGGAAGATATTTGATGAGCTAATGTCTTCTCTGGCATGTTTTCTAAAATGTCTGATACCTGGCCACCATTGGCTGCCTAGGTGCTGGCATGAGAGAAGAGGAAATGTGTTTCGTTTGTGTCATGTTGTTCTCACCCTAGTATTGTTAATCCCCTTGACAGATGAGGAAGCTAAGATGCATGGGGTGAAGCCTTGAGTTCAAAGGCAGCTCTAAACTCCAAGTGAAGTTTGACCTCTTTAGCAGATGCAGCCTCACCATCTCTTATGGCCTCTCAACTCAAAGCACTCATAGGTCTTGATTTTCTGCAAAAATCATCATGATCTCCAAGCACACACCTATCATGATGAGGGCATCTGTCTGGAGCTTGTTCCTAGGGTCACTGCTGTCCCCTGTAAACAGATTGCATGTGAGGCAGCTCTCTCTCCAAGTTCCCTTGAGGATATTTTTTCTTGAGACTTCAGTGGCTTTAAAGCAAAACAAGGATTGGCTAACAAAACATTCTAACCCAGATGAGTCATGGTTCAGTCCTCCTCAGGAGAGCCAGCCAAGTGCGAAGTCTGAGAGACTCAAAGGGCTCTCTCTTCCCTCTTCACCAGGCTGAGCTCCCCAAACACAGCAGAGGCGAAGTCACGGCTGTTTGAGCACGTTAACAGGATGGCTTCTGGGGGTGATAAAGGCTGGAGAATGGAGGCCTGAAAGACCTTTATGTCCTAAGCCTTTGACCCCTTTGATGAGACAGATGTGCAGGCCAGGCCCTCCTTCCCAGGGCAAGCTAGCCCTCATTAAACAGCAGGAAGGCTTCCTTGGTGGCACTGAGCAGACACATGCCTGGCTTCCCTGGCAGCAGACGGAATGGGAAGAGATAATCCCCTGTCATCAGGCCCCACACTCCCTCAGGACTCCAGAACTGGTTCCTGTAACATGTGGTCACCTTGATTTATGGTTGACCTTGGGAAGGCCAGCCTCTGACTTTGGCAGCCTGTCTCCTAGCCATCATTTTCTCTAGGAGGAAAGAGCTTTTTTTCTTGTCAGTATCTGTAAGCATCTCACCTAAGTCAGAGTTTCTCAAGATGCTTGTGGCTCCGCTCTGGCAGGAGGATTAGGAAACCACTATGCTGGCTTCTCTGGGGATACTTTGCAGATGAAGGTAGCAAACTCCAGGATAAAAAATTCTCCTCAGTTGAAGAGAGGACACATCTACCCTGTACCTCCCCCCCCCCCCCCCCCCCCGAGAGTGTCATCAGTCAGTCTACAGCACCAACAGGGCCACCACCTGGCCAGACTGACTTAATAAAGACAAAGGACATAGGAGTTCTACAGTCAGGACTCTAAAACCTGGTAGAGGCCATATAGAGTTGGGAAGCACCTATGTTGACAAAATGGTATCTTGAACATTAATTTTTCTCTAACTGGAATCATTTGCCTGGGACATATTGACCAACAAGAATTAGAATGGAGCTTAATGGTTGACTCTATAGAAGGTCATACATGTGGAAATACATGTGAGCCATGCTCTGTTGGATAATAATTATAGCTAGTACATACAGGGTGATTATCATAGATCATGCATTGTACAGCTCCATCCACAAGATGCTGCCGACGTGAGTGGCAGCATTGTTCTTATTTTATAGAAGAGGCAAGCAACCCAAAGAGGTTAAGTAACCTGCTTAGAACTCGACAGTGACTGAATAGTAAAACCTGAGGTTTGAACCCACACACACTGGCTCCAGAATGCAAAACCTCATCACCATGGATTTAACCTTGAAAGCTGCCTACAAGTAGAGGAATTGTGCCTCACAGAACAGGTCAACCCCACTTGAGGTTCAAATTGGCTTTCAATGTGCGTGAATTTGTGTAAGACAGATGAGTGCATACTTATGGCCACATTGCAAACTGAGAGTGCAGGCAACCCCCATGCCTTCGCCCTGGCTCCTGGAAGCCTTCCCTCCAGCACAATTTATCAAAGTCCTTGGAGTAGAGGAGTCCTGGCTTTAACCAGAGGCCCCCAAGGGCCAGACAACTGCAGGCCAGGAGATGGCGCTGTGTCACTTTCCTACTAGGGAGCTTTTGTTTTCTTCAAGCTGGTGGAGGTGGGGAGGCCAATTTCCCTGATTTGAAATCTCAGTCTCTCTGTCACTTCCTTCAAGTGAGCTTGGAGGTGTTCAGCAGATGACAGTCCTGAAAACCAGCCAAAGCTGTTCTCTTAATCCCGTCTCAGGGTGCACTTGAAAAGGGTGTTTCCAAACAAGTTTGCAGATTCCATCTGTCGCAGCTACACTTCTCCTGACCTCTTGGCTCTCACCAGAAGAGGGAGAAACACACCCAGATTGCCCCACCTTGAAAGCAGCTTGGCCAGGGCCATGGAGGAGACCCTGGTGCTCGCTCCTGGCTAAGCTCAGCCTGCTGGGGGAGGAAGACTGCTCTCCCACCCATCCCCGAAACCCAGTGTTTGGATGAACCCCTAGAGGTCACATCCATATGGGGTTCGGTGGTTTTGCCTAATGTTCAACCAGTGTTCGTATGGCCGCTTTCTCAGGAGCCTAGCAGGAGACTCAGCTAACATTTTCAGATCAAGCAAACCTCTAATTGACCTGGAGATCTCACCTTCCAATGATCTCCTCTATCTCCCCGAACTTCAGATAAGGAAACTGAGGCCAAGACAGAGGAGGGAGATCTCAACCTGATGCATGGAAGATCTGTAGTCTAGTTGTCTCACGCCCTGGCTAGGTCAAGGGCCACCGTATTAGGGCACCGTGTTAGGCATGTCTGTGCAGCACAGAGAACGGGCAGCTTTTGGATTTAAACAGCCTGGGCTTGCATGCCACAGTTTTAAGGTTCTGAGACTCTAAGGAAATTACTCCATATTTCTGATCCTGTCTCATCTAGAAGAGGGGGCACAGTAGCACCTATATCAGGAATGCCAAGTCAGGACACACATATACAGATGCTGTTAAAGTTGTGTTTCTGTAGCCCTTTTGTGGAGACTTTGTGTTACTTTTAACCCTAACCAGAGAAGCTGGATTGGAACCTGGGTAGAGTGCTGCTTTGTAACTTTCTCCCACTGGACTGCACAGCTATTTCCAACGTCACTTTTTAACACAGGGTCTACTTTTCTCTATTCTTGGAAGATGGAAGAAAGGAAGGCAGCCTTAGCATCTGCCAGCATCTGAAAGGCTGTCCCTTTCCAGGCCTTGCTCCTGTCTTTCTAAAGCTCAACCCTTGGCAAGCATAATCCTAAATATTCTGAGTAAATCCTCTAATTTGCAAGTGTAACTGTGATACCAGTTGGCTAATGCTTCGGTGTGAATTCTTTCCATCAGATGGTGTTCTTGATAATACATGCATTAAGGAACTTGAGAGTTTTATGAGGATGAGGAAGAGCAAAAATATAAAGGGCGTAGCCTCTGAGTTGAGCCAAGGGAATACCACAAGAAGAAGTTTGGACAGCAAGAGGTAGCCAGATAGTGTGAAGTGTGGAAAGGGGGCATCAAACGAAAGGCAGGTTCCAGCTACAGAGCAGAAGAGCAGCAGTGTCCGCCTTGTGTGAAAGATCAGTGTAGCTGTATTTTTATAGGAACACTGACAGTCCCATGGGTCTCCCTCCTCTGGAGCACAGCAGTGATAGGGGACAACAGAAGTGGTCAGGGCTGACCCAGAAACCTTCCAAGGAAGACATGAAGTTAAACTCATCTTGCCTCAGGTGAGCTGCTAGTCCCGAGGGCTGACTTGGAAGAAGGCCCTTGCTTTTGCTATGGCAGGCTGGGACGCTGGCTAAGACCCTTCAGTTTACCCCAGGGTCTGATGGTTGATGCGTCATACACTTTGTTCACTGGACATCCCCACAGAAACGTCCTCTGCTTTGAGACGTCTGCCTCACCTGATAATGCTCTGGTCTCACTGCGTGCCTCTGCTGGCTCCAGATCCAGCCATGCTGGCCTCTTCCTGTCTCTTAAAATATTATGTTCCTTGCCACCTGCCAACAATGACCTTTACCCTGGTTTTCAGCTCACACAAAAGGTCATCTCATCAAGGAATCACACCCCAACTCCAGATGAATCACACTCTCCACCTGCTCTCCAAGGACTTTCTTCCTGTCGTGTTCTGTGCATCAGGAAGCTGCCTTCTCACCACAGCCATGGTCCTGCAACGGGTGGAGAGACTCAAATACTTGTCTCTGAGTGACTGGGTTCCTCTCCTTCCATCTACCTCCACATCTGTCACAGCTATCCCTTTGCTAATCTCTGCCCTCCCTCTGGTGCCCAGGCTCTGAAGCCCAAGCTACAGTGAAAGTGGAAATCATGATGATTCTTTTCCTGAGTCCTTTTAGTCACATTTTTGTTTCTTTCCTTAACTTCCAATACCTTTCGAGGGGCACTTTCATGGGTTTCAGCTCTCCCCCCCACCTCCATTTACTTCTCACAGCTGGTGATGGGGTTCTGCCTTCATCCCTTGTCTGACAGGATTCTCACCAGCATGGTTATCCCCAGAAGTCATTCAGGTGAGCCACAGTGCAACTCTATGGATCCTCCACACAGACAAAACTGTGAATGATAACTTTACCCCCAGGGATGTGTAACACGTACAGCAACACCTGACCACTTGACTGGCTCGCCCAGGGGCCATAATTACCAACCGTTTCTTTTTTCAGTGTTCACCTATGATTTTTAGACAATCTACTGTTCATTCTCTCCTTCCTGACTGGATGAGAAGCTCTGTGCTCCCCATTCCTTTCCTATCCCTCTAGTGTCACCTTTTTGGTCCTCCTTCTAGATTCTTCTTGCTATCCTTTCTGAGTCTTCCATCACCTGCTTTCCTCTGTAAGTTTGCCATGAGGATCTCCACCTTCATTTCCATGGTGCCCGTTCATTTCTATACACATCACTTGTCTTTCACCTTCTAATATACAGGCAGGCTAGACACTGCTATTTGGCAAGAGATCCCGGAATGAATGCTCAGCCCATCCTGGGTCTTGCTCTTTCTACACCAATATTAGAGTCTTAGGAATGGGAACCTATTGCAAAGCAAAACACCATGAGTAACTCCTGCACCCTTTGCCTGACAGGCTTCCTCCACAGCACATCTTTTCCTGTAATCAGCACACGGGTCCAGCTGATGAAGAAATAGCTCCCCATACCAGAGGCCTGATTGGCGAGAAAGTGAGGAAAGCATCCAGCCATAACTATATTTGTTTGGAAAGAGACAGCCTGATTCCAGGGACTTCTTGGGTCAGTGACACTGTCACTGAGGAGGGAATCTGTACACAGAGAGATTAGAAGGAGCCAGTTCTGACAGGTACACAATAAAGAGCTGGCAGGGACTGTGAGCATTTCAGAGAGAAGAGGGAAATTCTGACAGCAGCTTGACCTGGAAGCTGGAACTTTCTATTTACACTTGACTTCCCCTTTGGATGTATGAGGCAAACTCACCAGGAAGGATGAAGGAAGGGAAGGGAGTATACCATGCATGGGCCCCACCTGCTCAGCTCTGGACAGAGAGTGCTGGAGGCAGGAGATGGGGCTGAGTCCTGCTGCCTCTGCGCTGGCGAAGGGCCACCGAGTCTAACCGACATGTGTCCCTTAATCTGTGAGTCCCAGACTGATTGTGAAAACTGTTTCCCAGGGAGCACGAGGGGCCACTGGGGAGTCTTTCTATTTGTACTCTTTTCATGCAAGTCCTACTTGAAGGTTTTCCTGCAGCTTTGAGTGTGCAGAGGACAGAAGCAAGCAGAAGAAACCCTTGTTTTCCTCAGTGTTGGGGGACTTACCTGGTTTTCATTTGATCCGTTCTATAGGGGGAAAACTTCCCAAGACTGAGCGTTTGTATCTGAAAGTTCAAATTGTTTGCTTTACTTCCTCTTTATCCTAATTTGTTCTGTTTGGCTACATGAGCCTATTTTCATGTAAGAGTATAACCACTTGGAGCACACGCCTATCTATACCCTTCTTGCTGCTTCCCTCTCTCTTGATCCTCCTCCTTGGAGATTCAACTCTTGCTGCATTTGGGGTGATCGGAAATGCTTCCAGGTGTGGATGATGCTCAGCCTTGACCAAAGCTGATCAACTGCTGGTGACTGAACACTACTTACTAACCTGCCTGAACTTGGATGCCCCTCTGAGAGAGAGAGGAGTGCTCACAGGAGCTTTGGTACAATGTTAAACACTGAGCCACCAAGAGAAACAGGTAGGGACTTCTATTATTTTTTAATTTTATTTTTCTTGGATATTTTATGTATTTACATTTCAAATGGTATCCCCTTTCCCCCCCTCTCTCATACCCCCTCCCCCTCCCCCTACTTCTATGAGGATGCTCCCACTCCCACCTACCCATTTCCACCTCAACTCCCTGGCATTATTCTACATCTGGGAAACAGATCTTCACAGAACCAAGGCCTTTTCCTCCCATTGATGCTAGACAATGCCATCCTCTACTACCTATGTGGTTGGAGTCATGGGTCACTCCATGCGTACTCATTGGTTGGTAGCAGGTAGGGACCTTTATCATGAATGTACATAGCACAAGCTATACTAGTAGTTGTAAACAACAAGACCTGACGACATCCTGACCAGAAATGGAAAAACCTAACCCAGGACTCTGAAAGTATGAGAAATGCTTTAGCCCATTAAAACCTCTAGCAGTAATACCATAGGAAAGGAAGCCTGTTCACCATTGGGAATGTCAGCATTCCACAAACTCATATAGCTATGAGAACTTCTGTCAGCAGAGGTTAGGATGACATCATCATAACAAAGAACTGATTTTCCTTAAAACACTTAAAACACAGTTACAGTTTCAGAACTGTAACTGGCGGCATGGGAAAGTGGGCGGTATCCCTAGGTCAGGCATCTCCAAAGGTTTCCCAAGCCCAGGTCCCACTAAGCTATGTGAGTCAGGGCCTTAGCATCTACTTTATTTGGATTAACTAGAATAATCGAGCAACAGCTCCCAATTGCCTGGTGCCTTACATGACCTCTTTCCTACTCCCTGAAGCCTACCTCTTACCCAGGAAGGGGCTGCCAACATCATCAGCCCATTATCTGGTGCCTCCGGTTTTAATTAAATTGTAAAACGGCTCAACCAAGTTAACCACAGCACAATAAGGCCAGGTAAGTTGGTCACTGAGGGAGAGTTATTAACTCCTTCATCCACAAGGGGCCCATTTACTACAACTCAGAGCTGGAGCAGGGCACCCGGGATCCAGGAGTTGAGTAACTTTTAATGCTTCCCTCTGTCTTTTGTACATTGTAAACAGACTTTTATCTTTTCACTTTAGGCTCTACTGGTTATATTTGCTGCCATGAGGACCAAGGAAATATAATGGCTTCATTCATCATTCTTTGTAGTAAGAAGCACTATGGGGATGATGGCACAGATCTTTAATACCAGCACCTGAGAGGAGGAGCCAGGTGGATCTCTGTGAGTTCCAGGCCAGCCTGGTCTACAGAGTGAGTTCAATGAGAGTAAGGGTTATGTAAAGAGGCCCTGTCTCAAAAAGACAGAACAAAGCAGAACAAAGCAAAAAAAACAAACAAACAAACAAACAAACAAACAAACATCAACCAACCAACCAACAACAGAAAAAAGGCATGCTGATAAATGCTCAATAGCTGGCATCCTGCAGGGCTGGGTAGGAGCGTGAGGTGCAGGACTTGCCCTTATGTGGTGTAAATATTCCTCCCATGAGTTATTTAAGGTTGTGATCAGGACCTCCCCAACTTCTGAGTTCCAATCAGGTCTCAGGACCAGTGACCATCAAGCCAGCCGTTGCTTTGTGTCTCTGCACAGCATTGTAGCCTGATTTGTTGAGCCACAGAATGTCTGAACAGGAAGACTCAGAGACAGCCAAGTCTAAGCAGTCCTATTTAACAGGTGAAGCAGCAGGGTCAGAAAAGAACGGTGACTTATTTTAGATACAAAACCTAATAGCAGAAGGGACTTGGTTTTCATTCACTAGATGCTTTTATTTCAACATCAATGTGCTAATGTGGTCCTCTTTCATTCTCAAAATAGGCACACACACACACACACACACACACACACACACACACACACACACACTGTAGCCATTTGATAGAAAAGGGCACTGATAAAACATGTTTTTTATCGGTGTTCCCCTCCCCACCCTCCCCCCATTGTCCCCCTCCCCCCAACAGTCTAGTTCACTGGGGGTTCAGTCTTAGCAGGACCCGGGGCTTCCCCTTCCACTGGTGCTCTTACTAGGATATTCATTGCTACCTATGAGGTCAGAGTCCAGGGTCAGTCCATGTATAGTCTTTAGGTAGTGGCTTAGTCCCTGGAAGCTCTGGTTGCTTGGCATTGTTGTACATATGGGGTCTCGAGCCCCTTCAAGCTCTTCCAGTTCTTTCTCTGATTCCTTCAACGGGGGACCTATTCTCAGTTCAGTGGTTTGCTGCTGGCATTCGCCTCTGTATTTGCTGTATTCTGGCTGTGTCTCTCAGGAGCGATCTACATCCGGCTCCTGTCGGTCTGCATTTCTTTGCTTCATCCATCTTGTCTAATTGGGTGGCTGTATATGTATGGGCCACATGTGGGGCAGGCTCTGAATGGGTGTTCCTTCAGTCTCTGTTTTAATCTTTGCCTCTCCCTTCCCTGCCAAGGGTATTCTTGTTCACCTTTTAAAGAAGGAGTGAACCATTCACATTTTGCTCATCTGTCTTGAGTTTCATTTGTTCTAGGCATTTAGGGTAATTCAAGCATTTGGGCTAATAGCCACTTATCAGTGAGTGCATACCATGTATGTCTTTCTGTGTTTGGGTTAGCTCACTCAGGATGATATTTTCCAGTTTCAGCCATTTGCCTACGAATTTCATAAAGTCATTGTTTTTGATAGCTGAGTAATATTCCATTGTGTAGATGTACCACATTTTCTGTATCCATTCCTCTGTTGAAGGGCATCTGGGTTCTTTCCAGCTTCTGGCTATTATAAATAAGGCTGCAATGAACATAGTGGAGCACGTGTCTTTTTTATATGTTGGGGCATCTTTTGGGTATATGCCCAAGAGAGGTATAGCTGGATCCTCAGGCAGTTCAATGTCCAATTTTCTGAGGATCCTCCAGACTGATTTCCAGAATGGTTGTACCAGTTTGCAATCCCACCAACAATGGAGGAGTGTTCCTCTTTCTCCACATCCTCGCCAGCATCTGTTGTCCCCTGAGTTTTTGATCTTAGCCATTCTCACTGGTGTGAGGTGAAATCTCAGGGTTGTTTTGATTTGCATTTCCCTTATGACTAAAGATGTTGAACATTTCTTTAGGTGTTTCTCCGCCATTCAGCATTCCTCAGCTGTGAATTCTTTGTTTAGCTCTGAGCCCCATTTTTTAATAGGGTTATTTGTTTCCCTGTGGTCTAACTTCTTGAGTTCTTTGTATACTTTGGATATAAGGCCTCTATCTGTTGTAGGATTGGTAAAGATCTTTTCCCAATCTGTTGGTTGCCGTTTTGTCCTAACCACCGTGTCCTTTGCCCTACAGAAGCTTTGCAGTTTTATGAGATCCCATTTGTCAATTCTTGATCTTAGAGCGTAAGCCATTGGTGTTTTGTTCAGGAAATTTTTTCCAGTGCCCATGTGTTCCAGATGCTTCCCTAGTTTTTCTTCTATTAGTTTGAGTGTGTCTGCTTTGATGTGGAGGTCCTTGATCCACTTGGACTTAAGCTTCGTACAGGGTGATAAGCATGGATCGATCTGCATTCTTCTACATGTTGACCTCCAGTTGAACCAGCACCATTTGCTGAAATATTGGATGGTTTTGGCTCCTTTGTCAAAAATCAAGTGACCATATGTGTGTGGGTTCATTTCTGGGTCTTCAATTCTATTCCATTGGTCTATCTGTCTGTCTCTGTACCAATACCATGCAGTTTTTATCACTATTGCTCTGTAATACTGCTTGAGTTCAGGGATAGTGATTCCCCCTGAAGTCCTTTCATTGTTGAGGATAGCTTTAGCTATCCTGGGTTTTTTGTTATTCCAGATGAATTTGCAAATTGTTCTGTCTAACTCTTTGAAGAATTGGATTGGTATTTTGATGGGGATTGCATTGAATCTGTAGATTGCTTTTGGTAAAATGGCCATTTTTACTATATTAATCCTGCCAATCCATGAGCATGGGAGATCTTTCCATCTTCTGAGGTCTTCTTCAATTTTCTTCTTCAGTGTCTTGAAGTTCTTATTGTACAGATCTTTTACTTGCTTTGTTAAAGTCACTCCGAGGTACTTTATATTATTTGGGTCTATTATGAAGGGTGTCGTTTCCCTAATTTCTTTCTCGGCTTGTTTCTCTTTTGTATAGAGGAAGGCAACTGATTTATTTGAGTTAATTTTATACCCAGCCACTTTGCTGAAGTTGTTTATCAGCTTTAGTAGTTCTCTGGTGGAACTTTTGGGATCACTTAAATATACTATCATATCATCTGCAAATAGTGATATTTTGACTTCTTCTTTTCCGATCTGTATCCCTTGACATCCTTTTGTTGTCTGATTGCTCTGGCTAGAACTTCAAGAACTATATTGAATAAGTAGGGAGAGAGTGGGCAGCCTTGTCTAGTCCCTGATTTTAGTGGGATTGCTTCAAGTTTCTCTCCATTTAATTTAATGTTAGCAACTGGTTTGCTGTATATGGCTTTTACCATGTTCAGGTATGGGCCTTGAATTCCTATTCTTTCCAGGACTTTTATCATGAAGGGGTGTTGAATTTTGTCAAATGCTTTCTCAGCATCTAATGAAATGATCATGTGGTTTTGTTCTTTCAGTTTGTTCATATAATGGATCACGTTGATGGTTTTCCTTATATTAAACCATCCCTGCATGCCTGGGATGAAGCCTACTTGATCATGGTGGATGATTGTTTTGATGTGCTCTTGGATTCGGTTTGCCAGAATTTTGTTGAGTATTTTTGCAGCGATATTCATAAGGGAAATTGGTCTGAAGTTCTCTTTCTTTGTTGTGTCTTTGTGTGGTTTAGGTATAAGAGTAATTGTGAAAAAAAAGAGTAATTGTGGCTTCGTAGAAGGTATTCGGTAGTGATCCATCTGTTTCAATTTTGTGGAATAGTTTGGATAATATTGGTATGAGGTCTTCTATGAAGGTTTGATAGAATTCTGCACTAAACCCGTCTGGACCTGGGCTCTTTTTGGTTGGGAGACCTTTAATGACTGCTTCTATTTCCTTAGGAGTTATGGGGTTGTTTAACTGGTTTATCTGTTCCTGATTTAATTTCGGTACCTGGTATCTGTCTAGGAAATTGTCCATTTCCTGAAGATTTTCAAGTTTTGTTGAATATAGGTTTTTGTAGTAAGATCTGATGATTTTTTGAATTTCCTCTGAATCTGTTGTTATGTCTCCCTTTTCATTTCTGATTTTGTTAATTTGGACGCACTCTCTGTGTCCTCTCGTTAGTCTGGCTAAGGGTTTATCTATCTTGTTGATTTTCTCAAAGAACCAACTTTTGGTTCTGTTAATTCTTTCTATGGTCCTTTTTGTTTCTACTTGGTTGATTTCAGCTCTGAGTTTGATTATTTCCTGCCTTCTACTCCTCCTGGGTGTATTTGCTTCTTTTTGTTCTAGAGCTTTTAGGTGTGCTGTCAAGCTGCTGACATATGCTCTTTCCTGTTTCTTTCTGCAGGCACTCAGCGCTATGAGTTTTCCTCTTAGCACAGCTTTCATTGTGTCCCATAAGTTTGAGTATGTTGTACCTTCATTTTCATTAAATTCTAAAAAGTTTTTAATTTCTTTCTTTATTTCTTCCTTGACCAGGTTATCATTGAGTAGAGCATTGTTCAATTTCCAAGTATATGTGGACATTCTTCCTTGATTGTTATTGAAGACTAGTTTTAGGCCGTGGTGGTCCGATAGCACGCATGGGATTATTTCTATCTTTCTGTACCTGTTGAGGCCCGTTTTTTGACCAATTATATGGTCAATTTTGGAGAAAGTACCATGAGGAGCTGAGAAGAAGGTATATCCTTTTGCTTTAGGATAGAATGTTCTATAAATATCCGTTAGGTCCATTTGGCTCATGACTTCTCTTAGTCTGTCTACATCTCTGTTTAATTTCTGTTTCCATGATCTGTCCATTGATGAGAGTGGGGTGTTGAAATCTCCCACTATTATTGTGTGAGGTCCAATATGTGTTTTGAGCTTTAGTAAGGTTTCTTTTACATATGTAGGTGCCCTTGTATTTGGGGCATAGATATTTAGGATTGAGAGTTCATCTTGGTGGATTTTTCCTTTGATGAATATGTAGTGTCCTTCCTTATCTTTTTTGATGACTTTTAGTTGAAAATTGATTTTATTTGATATTAGAATGGCTACTCCAGCTTGCTTCTTCTGACCATTTGCTTGGAAAGTTGTTTTCCAGCCTTTCACTCTGAGGTAGTGTCTGTCTTTGTCTCTGAGGTGTGTTTCCTGTAGGCAGCAGAATGCAGGGTCCTCGTTGCATATCCAGTTTGTTAGTCTATTTCTTTTTATTGGGGAGTTGAGGCCATTGATGTTGAGAGATATTAAGGAATAGTGGTTATTGCTTCCCGTTATATTCATATTTGGATGTGAGGTTATGTTTGTGTGCTTTCATTCTCTTTGTTTTGTTGCCAAGACGATTAGTTTCTTGCTTCTTCTAGGGTATAGCTTGCCTCCTTATGTTGGGCTTTACCATTTATTATCCTTTGTAGTGCTGGATTTGTAGAAAGATATTGTGTAAATTTGGTTTTGTCATGGAATATCTTGGTTTCTCCATCTATGTTAATTGAGAGTTTTGCAGGGTACAGTAACCTGGGCTGGCATTTGTGTTCTCTTAGGGTCTGTATGACATCAGTCCAGGATCTTCTGGCCTTCATAGTTTCTGGCGAGAACTCTGGTGTGATTCTGATAGGTCTGCCTTTATATGTTACTTGACCTTTTTCCCTTACTGCTTTTAATATTCTTTCTTTATTTTGTGCATTTGGTGTTTTGACTATTATGTGACGGGAGGTGTTTCTTTTCTGGTCCAATCTATTTGGAGTTCTGTAGGCATCTTGTATGCCTATGGGTATCTCTTTTTTTAGGTTAGGGAAGTTTTCTTCTATGATTTTGTTGAAGATATTTACTGGTCCTTTGAGCTGGGAGTCTTCACTCTCTTCTATACCTATTATCCTTAGGTTTGATCTTCTCATTGAGTCCTGGATTTCCTGTATGTTTTGGACCAGTAGCTTTTTCCGCTTTACATTATCTTTGACAGTTGAGTCAATGATTTCTATGGAATCTTCTGCTCCTGAGATTCTCTCTTCCATCTCTTGAATTCTGTTGGTGAGGCTTGTATCTACAGCTCCTTGTCTCTTCCTTTGGTTTTCTAATCCAGGGTTGTTTCCATGTGTTCTTTCTTGATTGCTTCTATTTCCATTTTTAATTCCTTCAACTGTTTGATTGTGTTTTCTTGGAATTCTTTCAGGGATTTTTGCGATTCCTCTCTGTAGGCTTCTACTTGTTTATTAATGTTTTCCTGTGTTTCCCTAAGTGTGTTCATGTCTTTCTTGAAGTCCTCCAGCATCATGATCAGATATGATTTTGAAACTAGATCTTGCTTTTCTGGTGTGTTTGGATATTCCATGTTTGTTTTGGTGGGAGAATTGGGCTCCAATGATGGCATGTAGTCTTGGTTTCTGTTGCTTGGGTTCCTGCGCTTGCCTCTCGCCATCAGATTATCTCTAGTGTTACTTTGTTCTGCTATTTCTGACAGTGGCTAGACTGTCCTATAAGCCTGTGTGTCAGGAGTGCTGTAGACCTGTTTTCCTCTCTTTCAGTCAGTTATGGGGACAGAGTGTTCTGCTTTCGGGCATGTAGTTTTTCCTCTCTACAGGTCTTCAGCTGTTCCTGTGGGCCTGTGTCTTGAGTTCACCAGGCAGCTCTCTTGCAGCAGACAAGTTGGTCTTACCTGTGGTCCCGAGGCTCAAGTTTGCTCGCGGGGTGCTGCCCAAGGGCTCTCTGCGGCGGCAGCAACCAGGAAGACCTGTGCCGCCCCTTCCGGGAGCTTCAGTGCACCAGGGTTCCAGATGGCCTTTGGTGTTTTCCTCTGGCGTCTGAGATGTATGTACAGAGAGCAGTCTCTTCTGGTTTCCCAGGCTTGTCTGCCTCTCTGAAGGTTCAGCTCTCCCTCCCATGGGATTTGGGTGCAGAGAACTGTTTATCCAGTCTGTTTCCCTCAGGTTCCTGCGGTGTCTCAGGCAGGGGTCCTGCCGCTCCTGGGCCCTCCCCCACGGGAGCCCAGAGGCCTTATACAGTTTCCTCTTGGGCCAGGGATGTGGGCAGGGGTGGGCAGTGTTGGTGGTCTCTTCCGCTCTGCAGCCTCAGGAGTGCCCACCTGATCAGGCGGTGAGGTGTCTTTCCCACAGGGTCTGGGAGCAGAGAGCTGCTGCGGACCCGGGATCCGCGGGCGTGGGACCTCCGGCAAACACAGGACGTGCCTGGTCCTAGATGAACTCTGCCTCTGTGTGTCCCAATCTCACCAGGCAGCTCTCTTGCAGCAGACAAGTTGGTCTTACCTGTGGTCCCGAGGCTCAAGTTTGCTCGCGGGGTGCTGCCCAAGGGCTCTCTGCGGCGGCAGCAACCAGGAAGCTGTTTTTTATTATTATTATTAACTTGAGTATTTCTTATATACATTTCGAGTGTTATTCCCTTTCCCGGTTTCCGGGCAAACATCCCCCTCCCCCCTCACCTTCTTTATGGGTGTTCCCCTCCCCATCCTCCCCCCATTCCTGCCCTCCCCCCAACAATCTAGTTCACTGGGGGTTCAGTCTTAGCTGGACCCAGGGCTTCCCCTTCCACTGGTGCTCTTACTAGGATATTCATTGCTACCTATGAGGTCAGAGTCCAGGGTCAGTCCATGTATAGTCTTTAGGTAGTGGCTTAGTCCCTGGAAGCTCTGGTTGCTTGGCATTGTTGTAAATATGGGGTCTCGAGCCCCTTCAAGTTCTTCCAGTTCTTTCTCTGATTCCTTCAACGGGGGTCCTATTCTCAGTTCAGTGGTTTGCTGCTGGCATACGCCTCTGTATTTGCTGTATTCTGGCTGTGTCTCTCAGGAGAGATCTACATCCGGCTCCTGTCGGTCTGCACTTCTTTGCTTCATCCATCTTGTCTAATTGGATGGCTGTATATGCATGGGCCACATGTGGGGCAGGCTCTGAATGGGTGTTCCTTCTGTGTCTGTTTTAATCTTTGCCTCTCTATTCCCTGCCACAGGTATTCTTGTTCCCCTTTTAAAGAAGGAGTGAAGCATTCACATTTTGATCATCCGTCTTGAATTTCATTTGTTCTAGGCATCTAGGGTAATTCAAGCATTTGGGCTAATAGCCACTTATCAATAAGTGCATACCATGTGTGTTTTTCTGTGATTGGGTTACCTCACTCAGGATGATATTTTCCAGTTCCGACCATTTGCCTACGAATTTCATAAAGTCATTGTTTTTGATAGCTGAGTAATATTCCATTGTGTAGATGTACCACATTTTCTGTATCCATTCCTCTGTTGAAGGGCATCTGGGTTCTTTCCAGCTTCTGGCTATTATAAATAAGGCTGCGATGAACATAGTGGAGCACGTGTCTTTTTTATATGTTGGGGCATCTTTTGGGTATATGCCCAAGAGAGGTATAGCTGGATCCTTAGGCAGTTCAATGTCCAATTTTCTGAGGAACCTCCAGACTGATTTCCAGAATGGTTGTACCAGTCTGCAATCCCACCAACAATGGAGGAGTGTTCCTCTTTCTCTGCATCCTCGCCAGCATCTGCTGTCACCTGAGTTTTTTATCTTAGCCATTCTCACTGGTGTGAGGTGAAATCTCAGGGTTGTTTTGATTTGCATTTCCCTTATGACTAAAGATGTTGAACATTTCTTTTTTTTTTTCTTGGTTCTTTTTTTTTTTTTTTTCAGAGCTGGGGACCGAACCCAGGGCCTTGCGCTTCCTAGGCAAGCGCTCTAACCACTGAGCTAAATCCCCAACCCCGATGTTGAACATTTCTTTAGGTGTTTCTCGGCCATTCGGCATTCCTCAGCTGTGAATTCTTTGTTTAGCTCTGAACCCCATTTTTTAATAGGTTAAGAAACTGTCCAAATTAAAAATAACAATCAAACGAAGAAATGTACCCAGGTCTGCCTTACTTCTAGAAACTTCTATTTTGTTGAAACCTCTTCAGTCCTCATATATTCTAGCTAAGATATACTACCAATGAGTCATGGTCCTGTCCCATTTTTCAGTTTTTAAAGATTCTCAACCAGCAAATGTCACATAATGGGGAGTTTCTGGGTTGATTTTCAATCTCTTTCTTGTTCTCTTCATCCTAAATATCACTTGTAGCTGAATTTAAAGATGCCAGCTCTCAGGAACCAGCATGAAGCCAAACTAGGTCTGCAGCTTTAGTTAGGAAGCAAGTCATACATTACTGTTGTAATATATACATAGATGTCCAACAGTTCAAACAATAGTGAAGCTTATTTCTGTCACACATGTAGGAGAGGAAAAACAAAGCCTGATACTCTTTAATTACATCCCTAAAATTAGAACCTATTTCTTTACTGATGTACCATTAGGAACAAAATGATCACAAGCTGCAAGGGAAGCTGGAAATGTAGTTTCTAGGGGACCAGCTATATTTTTAAAATTTTTTTGAGGATTCTGCTAAAAAAATGATATTGAGAAATAATTCACAACTTGTTATGCTTTGTGGAGTGCCTGAGCTTAGGAAGGAGTAAAGATGGGAAAGAGGAAAGAAAAGACATGTAATAGAAAGGCACTACACAATTTCCGGGAAGCTAGTGTTCAGTGGATTATAGCCTGTTTCCCATTAAAAGTCAAATGGTTTTCTCACTCTAAGGAACAAGCATCATTTAGGAAGTTTCTGGTTACAACTTTGAAACTCTTATTTTGAATGGGACATTTAGAAGATTTCTTTTGTTCATACAGAGATCCACACTTTCAGGTATCTTCAAGTCAAGCTGATGGTGAAGTTTTGTGATAATTACCAGTCTGGGGACTCTGTGCATTAGTCAGGGGACTAAGTTGAGGTGGATATAATTGTTTCATTACTTCCCATCTCTCTTCTGAAACCAGCCATGTGGCTTTGCATCTTAGGATCATCTCTACCCCAATAACTGCTTCTGTCCATCTTCAGAAAGCCTATAACTCAGGGACTGGAAACAGACCTATGAAACAGAAACTTTAAAAAAGAGAAAGAAGAATTTTCTGTCTGGATAAAACATTAACCACCTGGACTTGGCCAAACATGTCTCACATGTTCCTTCTCCCTCTAGGTCCCTGAGCTTTGGGCTACTCTTGAACACTGAAACTTGAGACATATCCTTAAGGTCTCTTCCAGAGAACTGACTGACCACAGGAAAAAACACCTGATCCACAGCACTGCCTGCCTCATTCTGATGTGCCCACCTCCCATTTCTAACAGTTGTATTTAATTCTTTCAGTAAAAGAAGCTTGTTTTTCCCCAACCTCAGAGCCAGTTGCAAGCCTTGTGGGCTAGCCTTCCTGGTGGCTATAGTCAGCTTCCATAATCTTTGCAATGAATCTCCCTCATCAAGACCAAAGGTTCTCTTTTCTTGCTGCTTTCAACAACCCCCACCTGAGTGCCCTAGATCCTGTACTCACAGCCCTCTCTCAACCTTCTGCCTAACTTCCCTTACTACAATTATTGGGTCTCTTTATCCATCTTTTCTTCTCTACCATTTAACAGTGGTAATATTTACAGAGAGTTCTTGTCAAAACAACAACAAAAAAACCTCTCATTATAACAGACAACAAATAGCCCCTTAAGTAATAAGAACATTGAATTATTACTCCTAAAAGAATGCATAGAAATAAGCAGCCCACTCACTAGCAGTGTCTCAAAGAACCTGGGCTTCAGCAGTTTATATGGGTTTCCTTGGTAAATGCACATACTTGGAGCAATCTATACATGTGAATTCTGGGAAGGACCTAGAGGAAGAAAGACAGTTCTCTTAAATGTCACCTCTCCTCACTAGGGACAAAGTTTTACTCAGAAAGTTCTAGAGCACTCTCTTCACATCTCATTGACCAGAGAAGAACCGCACAGCCACTTTAATTGCAGGAGAAACTGTAAATTTAACCTCTTGTGGAAAGGAACGTCTTAGGGTTTCCTTTGCAATGCTAAAGCGTCACAGTCATAAGAAACTTAAAGGGATGCTTTAGCTTACAGTTCCATACCACAGTTGTCTCACTTACTTTTCTATTGCTGTGACCAAAAAAAAGCATGACCAAAGCAACCTATACACTAAAGCATTTAATTTGGGCTCACAGTTCCAGAGGGTAGATCCTAGGGTCTCCTTCCTCTCTATGATGGTTAGTTTTGTGTTAACCTGACACATGCCTGCGTCTTCTAGGAAGAAGAAACTTCAACTGAGAGAATATCCTCACCAGGTTGGCCTGTGTGTAAGCCTATGGTTTGCTTTCTTGACTGATGACTGATATGGGAGGGCTGAGCTCACCATGGACATTGCTATTCCTGGGCTAGTAGCCCTGGGAGCAATTAGAAAGGAAAGTGTCTTAGGTATGGTTTCTATTGCTGGGATAAAACACTATGACCATAAGTAACTTGGTGAGGAAAGGGTTTAATTTCGCTTATAGTTCTAAGTCACAGTCATCTTAGTTTCCATTTTATTACTTGGTAGAGTCTACTAAGAGCATAGTCCCCTGTGATAATGAGTGTCTTAGGGATTATGCCCAGAGCTGAACTGCTCCCACAGCCCTCAGTACCCAAATCCTTTGGGGAAGAGAGCTGGACTCTCAGAAGTGCAGACGATCCTGAGAGCTCAGGGGAAACAACTACTTCTACCCATATTCCTGACCCAAAAGGAATCTGCCTAGTGCCCTCTGTGTCCTTTGGGCACAGGAACCTAGGAGCAGTCAGAGGCAGGACCCCTCCAGTTACTGCCTGTGCCAGAACCAAAAGCCAATCTCCAGGAGCACTGGCATACCTGAGAGCAGAGGTAAGACCAACTCTTCTGCCCCAACTCTTCTGACTGGTGGCCTCAGGACACAGAAAGGCAGAAGGCCTCTGGGACAGGACACTTCGGGTTTATGGCTGGACCTAGAGCTGAACTGCGCCCACAGCCCTTTGTACCCAAATCTTGTGAGGGAGACAGCTGGCCTCTTAGAAGTGTGGACGATCCTGAGAGCTCAGGGGAGACCTCCACTTCTGCTCACATTCCTGGCCCAAGAGGAACCTACCTAGTGTCCTCTGGATATGGGAACCTAGAAGCAGACAGGAAGAGGACCCTTCTTATGGTTTCTGCCTGAGCCCAGAGCTGAAAGTCAGTCGCCTGGAGTGCTGACACACCTGAAAGCAGAGGTAAGACTAACTCTTCTGTTCCAAGCAACCTGCCTGGAGGCTTTAGAACACATGAACCCAGGAGCAGCTCTCTGTTCCCAGATCCGGCTGAAAGAAAAGAGATCTACAGGAGTGCTGCCACACAGGCTTACAGGAGAGTCAAGCCACTGTCAGAGACAGCAAGACAAGCTAACACCAGAGACAGCCTGATGGTGAGAGGCAAGCACAGGAACCTAAGCAACAGAAACCAAGAGTACTTGGCCTCATCAGACCCCAGTTCCCCACCAAAGCAAATACTGGATATCACAACACACTGGAAAAACAAGATTTGGATTTAAAAATCACATCTCATGATGATGATAGAGGATTTTAAGAAGGACATAAATAACTCCCTTAAAGAAATACAGGACAACACTTCATGGTACCTTCTCCAAAACTGACCATATAATAAGTCAAAAATAGGCCTCAACAGATACAAGAAGATTGAAATAATCCCATGCATCCTACAGGTCACCACAGACTAAGGCTTGTCTTCAATAACAACAATAATGACAGAAATATACATGGAAGTTGAACAATGCTCTACTCAATCATAACTTGGTCAAGGACGAAATAGAGAAAGAAATTAAAGACTTTTTAGAATTTAATGAAAATGAAGGCATAACATACCCAAACTTATGGGACACATTGAAAGCAGTGCTAAGAGAAAAATTCATAGCTCTGAGTGCCTCCAAAAAGAAACAGGAGAGAGCATACATCAGCAACTTGATAGCACACCTAAAAGCTCTAGAACAAAAAGAAGCAAATATACCCAAGAGGAGTAGAAGGCAGGAAATAATCAAACTCAGGGCTGAAATCAACCAAATAGAACTGAAAAGGACTAAACAAAGAATCAACAAAACCAGGAGCTGGTTCTTTGAGATAATCAACAAGATAGATAAACCCTTAGCCAGACTAACCAGAGGTCATAGAGAGTATATCCAAATTAACAAAATCAGAAATGAAAAGGGAGACATAACAACAGAATCTGAAGAAATTAAAAAAAAATCATCAGATCCTACTACAAAAACCTATATTCAACAAAACTGGAAAATCGGGATGAAATGGACAATTTTCTAGGTAGATACCAGGTAACAAAGTTAAATCAGGAGCAGATAAACAATCTAAACAGACCCATAACTTCTAAAGAATTAGAAGCAGTTATTAAAAGTCTCCCAACCAAAAAGAGTCCAGGACCTGATGGGTTTTGTGCAGAATTCTATCAGACCTTCATAGAAGACCTCATACCAATACTGTCCAAATAGAAACAGAAGGAGAATTACCCAATTCCTTCTATGAAGCCACAATTATACTTATACCTAAACCACGCAAAGACCCACAAAGAATGAGAACTTCAGACCAGTTTCCCTTATGAATATGGACAGAAAAATAATCAATAAAATTCTCGTAAACTGAATCCAAGAATATGTCAAAATGATCATCCATCATAATCAAGTAGGCTTCATCCCAGGGATGCAGGGATGGTTCAATATAAAGAAATCCATCACCATAATCCACTATGTGAACAATCTCAAAGTAAAGAAAAACCATATGATCATTTCATTAGATGCTGAGGAAGCGTTTGACAAATTCAACACCCCTTCAAGATAAAAGTCTTGGAAAGGTCAGGAATTCAAGGCCCATATTTAAACATAATAAAAGCAATGTACAGCAAATCAGTTGCCAACATTAAACTAAATGGAAGGAAACTTGAAGCAATCCCACTAAAATCAGGGACTAGACAAGGCTGCCCACTCTCTCTCTACTTATTCAATATAGTACTCAAAGTCCTAGCCAGAGCAATCAGAAAGCAAAAGGAGATCAAAGCGATGCAAATTGGAAAGGAAGAAGTAAAAATATCACTATTTGCAGATGATATGATAGTATATGTAAGTGACTCCAAAAGTTCCACTGGAGACCTCTAAACCAGATAAACAACTTCAAAAAAAGGGTATAAAATTAACTCAAACAAGTCAGTAGACTTCCTCTACTCAAAGGATAAACAGACTGAGTAAGAAATTATGGAAATGACACACATCACAATAGTCACAAATAATATAAAATACCTCAGTGTGATCCTAACCAAGCAAGCTAATGATCTGTATGACAAGAACTTCAAGTCTCTGAAGAAAGAAATTGAAGGAGATCTCAGAAGATGGAAAGACCTCCCATGCTCATGGATTGGCAGGATTGATATAGTAAAAATGGCCATCTTGCCAAAAGCAATCTACAGATTTAATGCAATCCCCATCAAAATTCCAACTCAATTCTTCATAGAGTTAGAAAGAGCAATTTTCAAATTCATTTGGAATAACAAAAAGCCCAGGATAGTGAAAACTATCCTCAACAATAAAAGAACTTCTTGGAGAAATCACCATCCCTGACTCAAGTAGTATTACCGAGAAATAGTGATAAAAACTGTATGATATTGCTACCGAGATCAGTAGAATAGAATTGAAGACCAAGAAATGAACCCACACACCTATGGTCACTTGATCTTTGACAAAGGAGCTAAAACCATCCAGTGAAAAAAAGATAGCATTTTCAACAAATGATGCTGGTTCAACTGGAGGTCAGCATGTAGAAGAATGCAAATTGACCCATTCATATAGCCCTTTAAAAGCTTAAGTTCAAGTGCATCAAGGACCTCGACATCAAACCAGATACACTCAAACTAATAGAAGAAAAATTGGAGAAGAATCTCGAACACATGGCCAGTGGGGAAAATTTCCTGAACAAAACACCAATGGCTCATGCTCTAAGATCAAGAATTGACAAAAGGGACTTCATAAAACTGCAAAGCTTCTGTAAGGCAAAGGACACTGTCATTAGGACAAAACGGCAACCAACAGATTTGGAAAAGATCTTTACCAATCCTACATCTGATAAAGGGCTAATATCCAAAATATACAAAGAACTCAAGAAGTTAGACTCCAGAGAATCAAATAATCCTATTAAAAATGGGATACAGAGCTAAGCAAAGAATTATCAGATGAGGAATATTGAATGGCTGAGAAGCACCTAAAGAAATGTTCAACATCCTTGGTCAACAGGGAAATGCAAATCAAAATAAATCTGAGTTTCCACCTCACACCAATCAGAATGGCTCAGATCAAAAACTCAGGTGACAACAGATGCTAGCGAGGATGTGGAGAAAGAGGAACACTCCTCCATTGTTGGTGGGATTGCACGCTGGTATAACCACTCTGGAAATCAGTCTGGAGGTTCCTCAGAAAATTGGACATACAGAAAATGTGGTACATCTACACAATGGAGTACTATTCAGCTATCAAAAACAATGACGGGTGCAGATTTAGCTCAGTGGTAGAGCGCTTGCCTAGCAAGCGCAAGGCACTGGGTTCGGTTCCCAGCTCCGGAAAAAAAAAAGGTAGCAAAAACAATGACTTCATTGTGGAAAGCCGTGATAGCATTTGCCATTACAAGATGGCGCTGGCTTCCGCTGCGCCAGCCCGACTTCCTTTCAGGAAACTAGCTGTGTGCGCATGTGCAAGAGTGTTTTCGCGGGGTTGGGGATTTAGCTCAGTGGTAGAGCGCTTGCCTAGGAAGCACAAGGCCCTGGGTTCGGTCCCCAGCTCCGAAAAAAAGAACCAAAAAAAAAAAAAAAGAGTGTGTTCTCGCCAAGTCTTTGCCCACCCCGGGGAGTGCCAATGAGATCATGGGTAAGCGACCAATCAGGCGTGGACACGCCACATTAGGGTGTATATAAGCAGCGCCATTCTGGGGCTCGCTCTCAAGATGCAATAAACGCTTTGCTGCAGAAGGATCCTGGTGTCCGCACGTCGTTCTTGCTGGTGAGACATTAGGCACGCGATATTTGGTGCCGAAACCCGAGACAAACTCCTCACCATCGCCGGCGCCGAGGAGAGCCTCCGCTCCTGGAGAGGGTCCAGAACTGCAGGACGCAGGTAGGCTGTGAGAGGCATGTTTGGTCTTGATCTCTCTCGTCTCTCTCCCCCATTAGAAGATGCGGTGGAAGCTTTTGTTATCATTTTGGCAGCGCTCATTCTTTCTCTTTTGGTTTTTGATTTTGCGGCTGCCGCTAGGCACAGTCAGAAGTTGTGCCTAGAAGATGAGAAATGCCGCCCAACAGTAATAGCAGGACAGGGAGTGCTAGGGGAGTTACAGGACAGCATGTCAGAAACAGAGCGGAATGAAAGATTAAAGAGCTCAAAGAGAAAAGGTGCACCTAAGAAAAGAGGCCCTTCCAAGGACCTTGGATCCGAGGAAGCGAGAGATAAGGGAAAGGACGCCCTGGGAGAGAAACAGGAAGGAGATAAAAGGAACACAGTATTTTGGGAGAAAAATTTTGTCTTTGTGTTTGTAAAAGGTGTGATTAGGCTCTGGAAACTTCACAGAGTCATACTGATCAGATTTGATAGAGGTAGACTGCCTGAAACATTTATTCAGGAGAATCAAACAAAAAGATATCTCAATTCTAAACTTTTGTCTTCTGAGTTGTATTTTACAGAGTGTGCCTACTTGGATTCCTGGTCTCAAGGACTTTTAGCTGGGACCAGTCAGAACACATCAGCTACAGCATTAGTTTCATTTTTCCTACCCCCTACCCTCAAGGACATCTCAACGCCCATGCACAGCTTGATGGAGTTAATGTAATTGGGTTGTGAGTGGAAATATTCAGGACTGTGTTTCACTTCCATACCATTTGTGAATGTCAGTCGTGCTGCTCAGATATCCCGTAATATATCTCAGTATCTTACAGGAATTTGGTTTCAACACGTTGATGGACTAGTCCAGGAATTGAGACAATCCATCGTCCATATCAACTCCACTCGAGTGGATGGTCACCGTGAAAGTGGTGGGAAAGGGGAAATCCTACCTCTCTGCTGACTCCTATTGGAATCTGGGTCCCTTTGGTGGGACACCATCTAGTTTTTTCCCTCTATGTCTATTGTCTGTCCTTTGTGCACCAAGCTGTCCATGTCTGTCAGTTTATGTCTGTGGTTTTTGTTTCCCGTTGTTTAAATGTTTTATGTTTCATGTTCAAAAGAAAAAATGGTAAAAACATTATCTGCCAGTCGTTCACACCTTGATTTGGTTTTAACTCGTTTCAAAAAAGGAACAAATGAATAAAAAGCAGTTTCAATCAGTCCTTGGAGCCCTGTACCTGTAGCCAGGAGTCTAGGTCAGCTGGAGAAGCTGCCCGGGGGGGGGGGGGGCTGAGCGTCTGCACGAGCTGATCTTAAAGGTGCCAGCAGTTCCTCAGCTTCTTTGGTACAGGAGCTGATGGCTGTTTCTCTTAGAAAAATCCCTGACTTATTATTAGACTTAGCAGGTGACAAGGTGCTTCTCTTAAAATCATAGCTAGAAAAGTAAAAATGGTGCTTGGTCTAAATATTAAAGATTTGTGTAGCCAATTCAATTTTGTTTCTGATTGGTTTTAAATGTATAAATATGCTCTACATGCCTTGGTTATGGACTATTGGCTTTTAAGTTATTAGATATGGTTAAAAAGGTGTAACATTGGTAACAGAAAGTTGGCTTAAAATTGTAATTTAGATAAAGTCATTCTAGACAACATGTGACATGAGCCAACCTAGGGAAACAGGTCTAAATTGAGATAATATTTTTATGGAATTCTTACTCTAGAAACCAGGCTTCTAAAAGAATGGGCAATGTCTCTTTGTTGAGGTATCGGAGACCGCACCATCATGCGTTCATATGTAGGAATTGGCAGTCAAACTTTGTAGCATGAAGGACAGACTCGGCGTTTTGGAGACCGGATTTTGGAGACTAGGTTGTTGGAGGTTGAGTTTTGCTTTCCAAAGTTGTGGTTTGCCCTGAAGTTATCTGTATTTTGATGCTAATTCCACTGCCCCAAGGACAGCTGCCTAGTCACTACTCAGAACTCAGGTGACCTTGTGGTTGTGCTCTGGTGTTACAAGGAGAACTTAAGGATTGTGATTAAGGATTGCCAGTGTTTCATTGACTAACTCAAACTTATTTATTATTGAGAAAAAATCAAACAGATAGAGATTGTTACAGGATTTACAAAGGATTGATGAGCTTTTAGAACTTGTGAGAGCATTACAGCCTGTTTGCTTACTCCAACTGCCACTTCAAGATAGATTTAGAGGATGTCCTGGCGATTGTGAGTTTTCATTTCGTGAGCTTGCTTATAATTTTAGAGAGCCCATAAAGTGATATCATTACAAATTTTACAAAGGAATGGCTAATAGCCTTTTATTATATAATTTTGTTGCTTCTTCAATGTAAGAAGTTAGAACTTTAAATCTTTCAGTGTATATAGAAATTTTTACTACAAACCTTTGCTCTCAAAATGAGCTTTAATATTTGGGGAGTAGCTGTTACACTACTCCAGAAAAGAATATTTGAAACTAATTTTAAACTTCTAAGGATATGTTAGTTGGCTAAGTACCTCACCTTACCAGAGGACTTAGGTCTTTGTTATCCTCATTGGAAATAAAGTTTGTGAGGTGCTAGAGAGATGGCTTAGTGGTTAAGAACACTAAATACTGTTCCTTTAGAGGCCATTTAAGAACTCAAACTGGATTGCCTAGACCCCTTAACGAGGGAGGATAATGATACTAGACAGTTTATATCTTAATAAATAAAAAGGGGGAGTTATCCCTGTATGCTAAATAATGCTCATTTTATTTCAATTTTAAAATTTGGATGCCAAGGAACCCTTGAGTGTTTATGACACCCTACAACTAGGCATACTTCCGCCTAGGTGAAATAGAAAGATTCACATATTGACATGATCCTGTCCAGATATTTTATATGGGGAAGAGGGAATCTTTGTGTTTTTTCTACAGGATGCTACAAGAGTATGCCAGCTGCCTGAGTGGTTGGTGAGACTTGCTGATCCTGGTTGCATGAAGATTCAGCTTTCGTGGTTCGGGTCCCTGGAGTCATTCCTCTGCCCTGAGAGGAAGATGGAAGATCCCCCCTCATCTTTTGTCAACCACTGCGTGTGTCCCGTCCCACTGTGGCCTACGCTCAGACCCTCTGTGCACTGCTGCTTTCTGGAGAAGACTGGACTCCATTACCCTTGCCCCCCTCATTCCCCTGGCGACTCTTGCTGCCTTGACTGGTGTTGTCATTTTGCAGTCTGTAGCTTCACAGGAATGCCACCTGTGTGAAGCTGCTGTGAACTGGGGAACTCTGCCCTGGTTGTACAGATCTCAGACATGGCTCCATTGCCTGCTGGTTGTTCCAGAGAAGAATGACCGATCCTAAACTGTCCTGGGAAAGACCTTGTTACTTTCGCTGCTATTGTAGCAGCCATTACTGCTGCAGCCATTGTGTCTGCAGTGTCTAGAGTTACCCTCCCCCAATCTATTGTTAGGCAAGCACAGTGGGTGAACTTTCTGGAGTAGTTGCTAACAATTGGGAATTCTAAATTTTATTATAGGAGTGGCTTGACTACGGCCCTTGGTGGTAGCAGCTGAGGAGAACCAGATGAGGTGCCCACTACTTACCAGGAGTGGCTCTGTTTGGTACAGCCCTATGCTGTGGATTAGTGTTCATGCTATGGTTGGTTTGCAAACTCAGATCTCAACAGAAACGTGACAAGGTCGTTGTCACTCAAGCACTTGTGGCCATTGAACAAGGGGCCTCCCCTGGAATTTGGTTATCTATGCTCAGGAATTAGTTGGCATCTGAGTTCTCTGCTCTTGCACCCCATGGATTTGTGGATCCATTGCACTGGGATGAGAGAGACTCAATGATTCTTTGATCAGCCCTTCTACATCGCTGAGGTTTCCTCATTGCACACAATAGGGTGATCATGATTTCCCCACTAACTCATTTTCTGGCTGGCCTCTTTTGTAGAGTTCACCCTAGGTCGTTTAGCAGTTACTGTCACACAGCACTGCGGTATCCAGAGACAGGCAACTTTCCTCATGCACAGACCAATCAAAGACACGGGGCCCAGTGGTGATAGGGTTACCCTACGACGGATAAAGCTGTGACATTAGAGGAACGACCTAAGACAGGAGCCACAGCAGATGGACATAACTGCAGAGGCCTAGACCAGCCTCATTCTAGTAAAACAAAAAGGGGGAGATGTGGAAATCCGTGATAGCATTCGCCATTACAAGATGGCGCTGGCTTCCACTGTGCCCCACGTGGAAAGCCACGATAACATTCGCCATTACAAGATGGTGCTGGCTTCCGCTGCGCCAGCCCGACTTCCTTTCAGGAAACTAGCTGTGTGCGCATGTGCAAGAGTGTGTTTGCGCCAAGTCTTTGCCCACCCCAGGGCGTGCCAATGAGATCATGGGTAAGCGACCAATCAGGCATGGACATGCCACATTAGGGTGTATATAAGCAGCGCCATTCTGGGGCTCGCTCTCTTCCTCTTCAAGATTCAATAAACGCTTTGCTGCAGAAGGATCCTGGTGTCTGCGCGCCGTTCTTGCTGGCAAGACGTTAGGCGCGCGACACTTCATGAAATTCATAGGCAAATGGATGGAACTAGAAAATATCATCCAGAGTGAGGAAACTCAATCACAAAAACAAAACAAAACACACATGATATGCACTCACTAAAAAGTGGATATTAGCCTAAAAACTTGAATTACCCAAGATACAATCCACAGATCACATGAAGCTCAAGAAGAAGGATGATCAAAGTGTGGATGCTTCAGTCCTTCTTAAAAGGGGGAACAAAAATATTCATAGGAGGAGATGTGGAGACAAGTTTGGAGCAGAGACTGAAGGAATAGCCATTCAGAGTCTGCCCCATCTGGGAATACTGCCTATATACACATACATGTATATGTATATATATATATATATATATATATATATATATGTATATGTATATGTATATACAGTCACTGAAACTAGATAATATCTAGAAAGCCAAGAAGTACATGATAACAGGAGCCTGATACATGACTCCAGCTGCATACGTAGCAGAGGATTGCCTCATTGGGCACCAATGGGAGGAGAAGCCCTTGGTCCTGCCATGACTGGACCCCCCAGTGCAGGGGAATGGGGGATGTTTGGGGAGGGGAAACACGCTTATAGAAGAAGGGAAGGGAGAGAAGATAGGGGGTTTGTGACCAGGAAACCAGGAAAGGAAATAACATTTGAAATGTAAATTAAAAAATATCCAATAAAAAATGTGTCTTAGTTAGGATTTCCATTGCTGTGAACATACACCATGACCAAGGCAATTCTTTTAAAGGACATCATTTAATTGGGGATGACTTATAGGTTCAGAGGTTCGGTCCATTATCATTAAGGCAGAAAACATGGCATCATCTAGGCAGGCATGGCACTGGAAGAGCTGAGAGTTCTACATCTTGTTTTGAAGGCAAACAAGACAGGACTGTCTCCTACATGGCTAGAATGAGGGTCTCAAAGTCCACCCCAACATGACACACTTCCTCCAACAAAGCTACACCCCCTAATAGTGCCACTCCCTGGGCCAAGATATACGAACCACAACAATGAGAAAAGGTACAGAATGACGTAAGAGAGGTCTTCCTGGAAGAGGAATTTGGACAATGTTTGTGACCTGTGAGTCAAGTGGTACCCAGGGCACAGGACAGAATGTTTTTGAGGTCCCTTAATTATGGTGTGACACAAGGCATCTTTCCTGTGTCTTGAGAGCAAAGCTTATTATGAATCCTTGGTGCCTCCCATGCCTGAGATGTCTACTCTGTCTGGCTTGTTCTGTCTTGCTGGACTCATGATAGGAAACTTTTACAACCATATGAATACGTGCATAGAACAATGAGCAGGAGAAGCAAGTGGGTACACCACCTGAAAGGTAGGATATCCCAATGGGTAACAAGTGAGGTTTGTCAAGTGGAACGGGGTAAAGAAGAGGAAACAACAGTGAGCAGGGGAACTGTGACTTCCCTTATTGTGTGGAAACTGAAAAGTAGGTGCTTCTACTTCCCTGTGTGTTGGGGGCTTCCCTTTCCTCATGTCCTTATTTCTACTCATGACCAATACTCCTTGTCACTTACATTCTCTATTGCTGGCTCAGTGATAAATGATGAATGTGCAAGGCCCTTGGTTCCATCCTCAGCACCACAAAGTAATTAACGTTTAGCAAATGTGTTGGCATTATCAAAATGGATACATGCAGGGCAGGGAAATCACCCTCCACCAATGTTTACTCTGGGGAGCTTACACAGTGTAGCAATATGTGTACTCCAGAATACTCACTGCAGCACTGCTGGCTGTACTAGAATAATCCAAATTCCTAACAGAAATAGGATGAATAGATACAGCACACGCATGCATGGGAAACTCACATAGCAACAGCACAGAACAAACCACAACATGAATCAATCCACACAAATCACTAAAGCACGCTGTGGAAGAAGTGAGTAGCAGGAAAGTATAGAGTATGTCCTTCTACACAAATCACTCCAAACCAGACAAAGCTAAATAATACATGTATGCATATATGCTTTACAGAGGCACATGTATATATGTTGGACATTCTTAATGTGAAAATATGAATGCTCCCAAAATGCTCCCAAATCTAAAACTTTTCAAATATTGGCATGACAGACAGTACAAGTAAAAATTACACTCTTGGTTTTATTTCTGTAGGAGAATTATCACTAAAAGTCACTACAAATATATTTACAAATTAAACGTGTTCACCCCAAGTTGAGGCCAGAAAGTCTTCGCACTGGAAAGGAAGGTCATGGTGAAAGGTGAGGCATTAGTCAACCTCTGATGCTCACTTGGGCTAGTACATCCTGTTCATTTCTCTAACCTCTTTGGCAGCCCTGGCATACAGTAAGGGCACAATGAATTACTTGTGAAATAATTAATAGCTAGTGTCTGCAGTTACCTCTAATAGTCCCATGAGGATCAACTACAACTTTCTCCATCTTCCCAGAGTATCGCCATCTTCCCAGGGTATCAGGAACTCACTGACTTTGTGGCCTGTTTTGTCAAATAGTTGATAGATTGGGAAACTGTAGCTCACTGGTGAGTAAAAACTGAACTAGGAACCAGATTGATAGCAAAGCAATAAAGAACTTCCCAGCCCATGAACTCAAGTGGGCAAGGATTCAGTGCCGATGTCTAGAATGGGGAGAACTCCTGGCTGTAATCTTCCATGATCTAACTTTGACAGAGTTACCTCCATCAGCCACTAAGAAGTCTTTCAGCACCTAAAAGTTATTCTTATGTCCAAAAGCAGCTCCATTTGCAGTCCCAGCCCTGCCCTTTATATCATTAACCCTTCAGAGGTTACACCCTTAGTCATCAGGGAAATGCAAATCAAAACAACCCTGAGAAATCAGAGAAAGAACTCGAAGAGCTTGAAGGGGCTCGAGACCCCATATGTACAACAATGCTAAGCAACCAGAGCTTCCAGGGACTAAGCCACTACCTAAAGACTATACATGGACTGACCCTGGACTCTGACCCCATAGGTAGCAATGAATATTCTAGTAAGATCACCAGTGGAAGGGGAAGCCCTGGGTCCTGCTAAGACTGAACCCCCAGTGAACTAGACTATGGGGGGAGGGCGGCAATGGGGGGAGGATGGGGAGGGGAACACCATAAGGAAGGGGAGGGGGAGGGATTAGGGGGATGTTTGCCCAGAAACCGGGAAAGGGAATAACACTCGAAATGTAAATAAGAAACACTCAAGTTAATTTTTAAAAAAAATCCCTGAGATTCCACCTCACACCAGTGAGAATGGCTAAGGTCAAAAACTCAGGTGACAGCAAACGCTGGCGAGGATGTGGAGAAAGAGGAACTCTCCTCCATTGTTGGTGGGATTGCAAACTGGTATAACCACTCTGGAAATCAGTCTGGAGGTTCCTCAGAAAATGGACATTGAACTGCCTGAGGATCCAGCTATACCTCTCTTGGGCATATACCCAAAAGATGCCCCAACATACAACAAAGACATGTGCTCCACTATGTTCATAGCAGCCTTATTATAATAGTCAGAAGTTAGAAAGAACCCAGATGGCCTTCAACAGAGGAATGGATACAGAAAATGTGGTACATTTACACAATGGTATACTACTCAGCTATCAAAAACAATGACTTCATGAAATTCATAGGCAAATGGATTTAATTGGAAAATAATATTCTGAGTGAGGGAACCCAATCACAAAAATAACACATTATGTACTTGCTGATAAGTGGATATTAGCCCAAAAGCTCGAGTTATCCAAGATACAATTCACAGACCACGTGAAGCTCAAGAAGAAGGACAAAGTGTGGATGCTTCAGTCCTTAAAAGGAGGAGCAAAAATATTCATAAGAGGAGATATGGAGACAAAGCTTGGAGCAGAGACTGAAGGAATGGCCATTCACAGCCTGCTCCACCTGGAGGGGGATGGAAGAGGGGGAGAGAGAGAGAGAGAGAGAGAGAGAGAGAGAGAGAGAGAGAGAGAGAGAGAGAGAGAGAGAGAGAGAGAGAGAGAACACCAAGGAGGGCTTCGCTGCTTAGCTGCTTAAATAAAGACCTACCTTAAGGGCAGTGGGGAGCCAGCCGAAGGGTTTACCCAGGGAATGAATACATGTGCGTTGATTAATAAATGCTGGTGTACAGTTACGCATGGAAATTTCCTCATCTAAAAATGCAGGGGTTGGCTCAAAGGATCACCAAGAACCCCATCTAGCTCTGACATCCTGCGTGTCTCTGAGTTTCCACGATTCCATGATTCGGGTCAAGGTCTCTTGATTTTTGCCTTCTCCTCTCAGCCGCTGAGGTTGCTCTGAGCAGAATAATGGAATCAGGGGCGCACGTGGTCTTCCTCTCGCCCTCTGTGAGATGGATGAGCCTGTTCCATTACAGAGGGCGAGGCGGTGTCCTCTGTGACCAGCCTCTCTTCTATCCATCTATCAGCCGATTAACGATGGCTGAAAGCCACTTATCGGGAGGGCTCTTGCCCTTATCGCTGTCACTGGCTGCAAATAAACACTGACTTTATGCCGAGTTTCCATATTTAACCACATTTAAGTCACTGCTGATACTTTCGTTACATGACATTTGCACTTCGGAATTTAAAATGAGACACACAGTGGAGGCTTCGCCACCGAAGAGGAGCACTCAGGTTGCGTGGGGCCTTCCTGCCATTTGTTTGCAAGAAAAGGGTGCTTCAAAGTGAATGCTGTATGCAGGAATTTCTTGTGCTCTGAAAAGAGTATGGATACGAAACAGGTCAGGACAGAGTAGTTTTGATTTTAAAAGGTCACTGCCTCATGTCAGAGCTGTAATACATCAATAATGGATGAGATGCATAAATGATATATCAAAGTAAAAAATTCTAGCCCTGTGAAGAGAGGGGAAACCCTTGCTTTTTGAGCTAGGTTTCCAATATAAGAAGCTTAGGATCTCATGCAAGCCCTTGACTTGATGGTAGATAATGATGCTCTCAGCTGAGCATTCAAGAAGCACATATAAAAAGATTAGGGAGTGTGGATGTGAATGCTAGGTGTCTGGATTCTAAAACACAAAGATACATTTATTTCTTTGCAAAAAAAAACCCCTTCTATATGATTGTAGATAGTTTTTAAAAATGAGGTGCATGGGCCAGTAGACTGCCTCCCTAGGTAAAACCTGACTGCCTGAGATCAGTGCACAAAACCCCACAAAATGTCAGATGTGATGGTGTCCACTCCTACTGCAAGGTGGGAGGCAAAATGGAGATGCGGATGAAATCAGTGGGCCCATCGGCCTGGAGTATGATTCTTAGCATAAACAGAGAAACTGCCTCAAACAAGCTAGAGAAAAGAATTATCTCCTAAAAGTTATCCTCTGACATGCCCATGGGGGCACACACACACACAATAATAATATGATAAATAAAAAAGTTAATAGTCTAGTGAGTTGCCGGTGTTCGTAACACGGTAGCATACGTGTCTTCCCATGCATGGTCTCCCTTGTATTCCATTTTCCCTTCCATCTTTTCTTCCCTTCATCCCTCCCTTATTTTCTGTTCATCACTGGGGATTGAGATCAGGTCCTTGTACATGCTAGGCAAGCACCCTACCATTGAGCTACATCCCCAGTCCATTTTTATTTTATTTTATTTTAAACTTTATTCATTATTAGTAGGAGGGTGGTACTATGCCACAGAGTGTGTGGTGAGGTCAGAGGAAAACTTTACCAAGTCATTTCTCTCCTTCTGACTTTGCGTGATATCCAGGGATTGAACTTAGGCCAATAGGCTTGGGCACAAGCTCCTTTATGCATTAACCCCACTCGCCTGCCCCTTATCTTTTATTGTGACACAAGATCTCACTAAATTTACCAACTAGCCTTGGTTTCACTTTATAGTCCAGGTATGCTTTGTACTTGGCAATCCTCCTGCCTCAGCCTCCCAAATAGTGTTGGCTTCAAAATTCTTATATATAGTAAAGGCTCAGTGAGTACGGTTTACAGGAATAAAAAGACCAGTTGTTTAATGTTTTTAAATGTTTGCCATGCATGCTTAGTATTCTGTATGCACAAGCTTATGTAACCATCGCAGATGACCTCGGCCTGGATATTATTATCACTTCTATTTTGCTGACAAAGAAACCAAGTCCTACAGAACATAACTTGGCATGTGTACATGTCTAGTGATGCTGGTAAAGGAGGAACCTAGCTTTACTTGGACTGAACCAGAACAGGACAATGAAAGATGAGCTTGCTCCTCTGGCCCAGCGAATGAGCTTAGAGGTGAAGAGTAATGGCTTTGAGGGAAAAATCCCTCAAGATAACAATGCACTAAGAGATCTTCTCCTATTACATAGGAGAATAACACAACTATGACATTCTTTCCAGGCCCATTCATTTGACATTAGAATGTATTATAAATGGTGTTAAACAGCCAGACATAGTACATGCCTTTACCTCCAGCACTCCTCACGACATCAAGGCCAACCTGAGCTGTATACCAAGAGGATGACTCAATGAACAAAGCAAAACAGGACTAGTGATTCAGCCTGGCGTTAGAACACCAGCCTGAGATGCTCAAGGGCCACAGTACTGAGAAAATAATTGCTACTCTGCCCTACCCGATAGTACAGTAAGACTTCTGGGTAAAGTGGCAGGCTAGCAGATGACTTCTTATGACCCAGTGAGAGAGAGTCAGGCTAAGAAAGGGGAAATAAAAGGAGTAGGAATGGGGGGGAGTTTTCCTTTGTAAAGAGAAAAAGAGAGAAGGGGTTTTGCAAATGTTCAAAGGAAGTAAAAATGCAGAGAAAATGACTGTCACTATGCTACGGAGGCAGAGACTGTCCAGTACTGTGAACGGGGGTTGCGTCTTCATTTCCCTTTCAGTATGTTCGTCACCGGTTCATCTACGAATAGGGATACTTGACTTCTTTTCCTATTTATTTACATTCATTCTCTTCTCTTATTGCTTTAGTTTCCCTCAGCCCTTAAGCACTACTGAATACGAGTGAAATGAATGGATACCTTTGCCTTACTCCTGATCTTGGGACTGTTCTAGGGTTTTTCATGCAATAACGTATTTGTCATATATAGCCTTTATTATATTAAGCTATGATTCATCAACCATTAGCCTCTCATGAAGTCATCATGGGATATTGAATTCTGCTGATCTTTTTCTGTGTCAATAGAGATGAGCGAGAAACGGAAGGGACCGACCGGATAAAAAGTTCTCTGCACCCAAATCCCGTGGGAGGGAGAGCTAAACCTTCAGACAGGCAGACACGCCTGGGAAACCAGAAGAGACTGCACTCTGCACACATCTCTGAAACCAGAGGAAAACAGCAAACGCCAGCTGGAACCCTGGTGCACGGAAGATACCGGAAAGGGCGACGCAGATCTTCCTGATTGCTGCCGCCACGGAGAGCTCGTAGGCAGCACCCCACGAGCAAACTTGAGCCTCGGGACCACAGGTAAAACCAACTTTTCTGCTGCAAGTGACCTGCCTGGTGAACTCAAGACACAAGCCCACAGGAACAGCTGAAGACCTGTAGATAGGAAAAACTACACGCCCGAAAGCAGAACACTCTGTTCCCATAACTGGCTGAAAGAAAACAGGAAAACAGGTCTACAGCACCCCTGACACAAAGGCTTATAGGACAGTCTAGCCACTGTCCTCTAGTAACACTAGAGATAATCTGATGGCAAGAGGCAAGCACAGGAATCCAAGCAAGAGAAACCAAGACTACATGGCATCATCGGAGCCCAATTCTCCCACCAAAGCAAACACGGAATATCCAAACACACCAGAAAAGCAAGATCTAGTTTCAAAATCATATTTGCTCATGATGCTGGAGGACTTCAAGAAAGATGTGAAGAACTCCCTTAGAGAACAAGTAGAAGCCTACAGAGAGGAATCGCAAAAATCCCTGAAAGAATTCCAGGAAAACATAAATAAACAAGGAGAAGCCCATAGAGAGGAGTCACAAAAATCCCTGAAAGAATTCCAGGAAAACACAATCAAACAGTTGAAGGAATTAAAAATGGAAATAGAAGCAATCAAGAAAGAACACATGGAAACAACCCTGGATATAGAAAACCAAAAGAAGAGACAAGGAGCTGTAGATACAAGCTTCACCAACAGAATACAAGAGATGGAAGAGAGAATCTCAGGAGCAGAAGATTCCATAGAAATCATTGACTCAACTGTCAGAGATAATGTAAAGCAGAAAAAGCTACTGGTCCAAAACATACAGGAAATCCAGGACTCAATGAGAAGATCAAACTTAAGGATAATAGGTATAGAAGAGAGTGAAGACTCCCAGCTCAAAGGACCAGTAAATATCTTCAACAAAATCATAGAAGAAAACTCCCCTTACCTAAAAAAAAGAGATACCCATAGGCATACAAGAAGCCTACAGAACTCCAAATAGATTGGACCAGAAAAGAAACACCTCCCGTCACATAATAGTCAAAACACCAACGCACAAAATAAAGAAAGAATATTAAAAGCAGTAAGGGGAAAAGGTCAAGTAACATATAAAGGCAGACCTATCAGAATCACACCAGACTTTTCGCCAGAAACTATGAAGGCCAGAAGATCCTGGACAGATGTCATACAGACCCTAAGAGAACACAAATGCCAGCCCAGGTTACTGTATCCTGCAAAACTCTCAATTAACATTGATGGAGAAACCAAGATATTCCATGACAAAACCAAATTTACACAATATCTTTCTACAAATCCAGCACTACAAAGGATAATAAATGGTAAAGCCCAACATAAGGAGGCAAGCTATACCCTAGAAGAAGCAAGAAACTAATCGTGTTGGGAACAAAACAAAGAGAATGAAAGCACACAAACATAACCTCATATCCAAATATGAATATAACAGGAAGCAATAATCACTATTCCTTAATATCTCTCAACATCAATGGCCTCAACTCCCCAATAAAAAGACATAGATTAACAAACTGGATACGCAACAAGGACCCTACATTCTGCTGCCTACAGGAAACACACCTCAGAGACAAAGACAGACACTACCTCAGAGTGAAAGGCTGGAAAACAACTTTCCAAGCAAATGGTCAGAAGAAGCAAGCTGGAGTAGCCGTTCTAATATCAAATAAAATCAATTTTCAACTAAAAGTCATCAAAAAAGATAAGGAAGGACACTTCATATTCATCAAAGGAAAAATCCACCAAGATGAACTCTCAATCCTAAATATCTATGCCCCAAATACAACGGCAACTACATATGTAAAAGAAACCTTACTAAAGCTCAAAACACACATTGCACCTCACAAAATAATAGTAGGAGATTTCAACACCCCACTCTCATCAATGGACAGATCATGGAAACAGAAATTAAACAAAGATGTAGACAGACTAAGAGAAGTCATGAGCCAAATGGACTTTACAGATATTTATAGAACATTCTATCCTAAAGCAAAAGGATATACCTTCTTCTCAGCTCCTCATGGTACTTTCTCCAAAATTGACCATATAATTGGTCAAAAAACGGGCCTCAACAGGAACAGAAAGATAGAAACAATCCCATGCGTGCTATCAGACCACCACGGCCTAAAACTGGTCTTCAATAACAATAAGGGAAGAATGCCCACATATACGTGGAAATTGAACAATGATCTACTCAATGATAACCTGGTCAAGGAAGAAATAAAGAAAGAAATTAAAGACTTTTTAGAATTTAATGAAAATGAAGGTACAACATACCCAAACTTATGGGACACAATGAAAGCTGTGCTAAGAGGAAAACTCATAGCGCTGAGTGCCTGCAGAAAGAAACAGGAAAGAGCATATGTCAGCAGCTTGACAGCACACCTAAAAGCTCTAGAACAAAAAGAAGCAAATACACCCAGGAGGAGTAGAAGGCAGGAAATAATCAAACTCAGAGCTGAAATCAACCAAGTAGAAACAAAAAGGACCATAGAAAGAATCAACAGAACCAAAAGTTGGTTCTTTGAGAAAATCAACAAGATAGATAAACCCTTAGCCAGACTAACGAGAGGACCCAGAGAGTGTCAAAATTAACAAAATCAGAAATGAAAAGGGAGACATAACTACAGATTCAGAGGAAATTCAAAAAATCATCAGATCTTACTATAAAAGCCTATATTCAACAAAACTTGAAAATCTACAGGAAATGGACAATTTCCTAGACAGATACCAGGTACCGAAGTTAAATCAGGAACAGATAAACCAGTTAAACAACCCCATAACTCCTAAGGAAATAGAAGCAGTCATTAAAGGTCTCCCAACCAAAAAGAGCCCAGGTCCAGACAGGTTTAGTGCAGAATTCTATCAAACCTTCATAGAAGACCTCATACCAATATTATCCAAACTATTCCACAAAATTGAAACAGATGGATCACTACCGAATTCCTTCTATGAAGCCACAATTACTCTTATACCTAAACCACACAAAGACCCAACAAAGAAAGAGAACTTCAGACCAATTTCCCTTATGAATATCGACGGAAAAATACTCAATAAAATTCTGGCAAACCGAATCCAAGAGCACATCAAAACAATCATCCACCATGATCAAGTAGGCTTCATCCCAGGCATGCAGGGATGGTTTAATATACGGAAAACCATCAACATGATCCATTATATAAACAAACTGAAAGAACAAAACCACATGATCATTTCATTAGATGCTGAGAAAGCATTGAGAAAATTCAACACCCCTTCATGATAAAAGTCCTGGAAAGAATAGGAATTCAAGGCCCATACCTAAACATAGTAAAAGCCACATAGAGCAAACCAGTTGCTAACATTAAATTAAATGGAGAGAAACTTGAAGCAATCCCACTAAAATCAGGGACTAGACAAGGCTGCCCACTCTCTCCCTACTTATTCAATATAGTTCTTGAAGTTCTAGTCAGAGCAATCAGACAACAAAAGGAGGTCAAGGGGATACAGATCGGAAAAGAAGAAGTCAAAATATCACTATTTGCAGATGATATGATAGTTTATTTAAGTGATCCCAAAAGTTCCACCAGAGAACTACTAAAGCTGATAAACAACTTCAGCAAAGTGGCTGGGTATAAAATTAACTCAAATAAATCAGTAGCCTTCCTCTACACAAAAGAGAAACAAACCGAGAAAGAAATTAGGGAAATGACACCCTTCATAATAGACCCAAATAATATAAAGTACCCCGGTGTGACTTTAACCAAGCAAGTAAAAGATTTGTACAATACGAACTTCAAGACTCTGAAGAAAGAAATTGAAGAAGAACTCAGAAGATGGAAAGATCTCCCATGCTCATGGATTGGCAGGATTAATATAGTAAAAATGGCCATTTTACCAAAAGCGATCTACAGATTCAATGCAATCCCCATCAAAATACCAATCCAATTCTTCAAAGAGCTAGACAGAACAATTTGCAAATTCATCTGGAAATAAAATCCCAGGATAGCTAAAACTATCCTCAACAATAAAAGGACTTCAGGGGGAATCACTATCCCTGAACTCAAGCAGTATTACAGAGCAATAGTGATAAAAACTGCATGGTATTGGTACAGAGACAGACAGATAGACCAATGGAACAGAATTGAAGACCCAGAAATGAACCCACACACCTATGGGCACTTGATTTTTGACAAAGGAGCCAAAACCATCAAATGGAAAAGAGACAGCATTTTCAGCAAATGGTGCTGATTCAACTGGAGGTCAACATGTAGAAGAATGCAGATCGATCCATGCTTATCACCCTGTACAAAGCTTAAGTCCAAGTGGATCAAGGACCTCCACATCAAACCAGATACATTCAAACTTAATAGAAGAAAAACTAGGGCAGCATCTCGAACACATGGGCACTGGAAAAAATTTCCTGAACAAAACACCAATGGCTTATGCTCTAAGAGCAAGAATCGACAAATGGGATCTCATAAAACTGCAAAGCTTCTGTAAGGCAATGGACACTGTGGTTAGGAGAAAACGGCAACTAACAGATTGGGAAAAGATCTTTACCAATCCTACAACAGATAGAGGCCTTATATCCAAAACATACAAAGAACTCAAGAAGTTAGACCGCAGGGAGACAAATAACCCTATTAAAAAATGGGGTTCAGAGCTAAACAAAGAATTCACAGCTGAGGAATGCTGAATGGCTGAGAAACACCTAAAGAAATGTTCAACATCTTTAGTCATAAGGGAAATGCAAATCAAAACAACCCTGAGATTTCACCTCACACCAGTGAGAATGGCTAAGATCAAAAACTCAGGTGACAGCAGATGCTGGCGAGGATGCGGAGAAAGAGGAACACTCCTCCATTGTTGGTGGGATTGCAGACTGGTACAACCATTCTGGAAATCAGTCTGGAGGATCCTCAGAAAATTGGACATTGAACTGCCTGAGGATCCAGCTATACCTCTCTTGGGCATATACCCAAAAGATGCCCCAACATATAAATAAGACACGTGCTCTACTATGTTCATCGCAGCCTTATTTATAATAGCCAGAAGCTGGAAAGAACCCAGATGCCCTTCAACAGAGGAATGGATACAGAAAATGTGGTACATCTACACAATGGAATATTACTCAGCTATCAAAAACAATGACTTTATGAAATTCGTAGGCAAATGGTTGGAACTGGAAAATATCATCCTAAGTGAGGTAACCCAATTACAGAAAAACACACATGGTATGCACTCATTGATAAGTGGCTATTAGCCCAAATGCTTGAATTACCCTAGATGCCTAGAACAAATGAAACTCAAGACGGATGATCAAAATGTGAATGCTTCACTCCTTCTTTAAAAGGGGCGTAAGAATACCTTTGGCAGGGAATAGAGAGGCAAAGATTAAAACAGACACAGAAGGAACACCCATTCAGAGCCTGCCCCACATGTGGCCTTGAAACATATACAGCCATCCAATTAGACAAGATAGATGAAGCAAAGAAGTGCAGGCCGACAGGAGCCGGATGTAGATTGCTCCTAAGAGACATAGCCAGAATACAGCAAATACAGAGGCGAATGCCAGCAGCAAACCACTGAACTGAGAATAGGACCCCCGTTGAAGGAATCAGAGAAAGAACTGGAAGAGCTTGAAGGGGCTCGAGACCCCATATGTACAACAATGCCAAGCAACCAGAGCTTCCAGGGACTAAGCCACCACCTAAAGACTATACATGGACTGACCCTGGACTCTGACCTCATAGGTAGCAATGAATATCCTAGTAAGAGCACCAGTGGAAGGGAAGCCCTGGGTCCTGCTAAGACTGAACCCCCAGTGAACTAGATTGTTGGGGGGAGGGCGGGAATGGGGGGAGGATGGGGAGGGGAACACCCATAAAGAAGGGGAGGGGGAGGGATTAGGGGGATGTTTGCCCGGAAACCGGGAAAGGGAATAACACTCGAAATGTATATAAGAAATACTCAATTAATAAAAAAAAAATAGAGATGAGCATGTGATTTCTGTCTTTGAAAAAGAAGTTATGTGAAGAATCGCACAGCTCAGAGTGCTTTGCTAAGGTGTGGTTTCTCAGCACCCACATGAGGCGGCTCACAGACACCTGTAGCTTCACTTCCATTGGATTTAATGATGCTTCTGTCCTTTACAGGCACTTGGATGCACATGAGCAAACAAATGGACATAGATTGTCTATCTCTATAGACAAGTAAATAAAAATAAAATACATGTAAAAAGTTTCCTGTTTTACATCCATCAAGTGAAATTGGTGTTGTCCATATATTCTCGATGTGTGCTTCCACTGGTGTGTGTTCAACTTACTAGGGACTATACTCTAAAAGACACAAACAAACAAACAAACAAACAAACAAACAGCAAACAAACAAACAAACCTTGAATCTCCCTCTCCCAGCAGCCTCAGTTGCCAATAGCCCCTCAGCTAAGGGTGAGGCTCTGTATCCACCTCCCTTCTCCATGTTGGGATTTTGTTTATCTTGAGCTTTTACAAGGCTCACACACAACCACTGTGAGCTCATATGAACAGCTGCCCTCATGCCTAGAAGACATTCTTTCTCTATAGGCATCCACCACTTGTAGCTCTTATAATTTTTTCATCTCCTCTTTCCCATGATCCCTGAGCCCTTGGATGGAGGGGAAGTGATGTCAATGCTCTATTTAGGGCTGAGCATTCCACAGTTTCTTATTCTCTGTATCTTGATCAGCTGTAGGTCTCTGAGTTGATCACTATCTGTTGTAAGTTGATGCTTTTCTGATGAGGGTTGAGGGACGGATTTATCCATGGGCACAACAGTAAGTCATTAGTTATTGGTTTAACACTATATCCACCTAATAAAACAGTAATGGATTCTTCTCTAGGGCGTATGGCCTGTCTTGTCACAGTCTCTTAGTTCAGTAATGGGGCCACTTATGGATTTTATCTTGTGGGGTAGGACTGAAATCTAATCAGAAAATGATGGGTCGTGTCTATGATGTTCATGCCACTATGGTGCCGGTGGGCACATCTTGGCAGACTAATTGTTACTGAAGCACAATGGGTTCACAGCTGGGTAAGATTTATGATGACTTTTGTCCTCCAGTAGTCGACACAGCACCTTCCAACATTATAAAAGTTAGCCAGGAGGGATGAAGCTTTTAGGTCAGGGCCAGCTTATATCTCTATGTTCTGTGACTCAAGTCTGCACAATCTTTAGTGATAGGATCTTACTATCAAGCTCTAAAAGTAGCCAAGAGGATTGGCAATACCCTGTAATGTTTAAGAGATCTATGGAACCTCACTGGTCAACAGCTCCAAAAGATGTTCCTGGAACATTCCTGGGATTGAAGTTCTCATTTGTTGTCTGTGATATCTAGTTGGGAAATTGTTAACCCATTCTAGAGTAACTACATTTTATCTCTCTCTCTCTCTCTCTCTCTCTCTCTCTCTCTCTCTCTCTCTGTGTCTCTCTCTCTCTCTGTGTGTGTGTGTGTGTGTGTGTGTGTGTGTGTGTGTGTGTAAGCTTCTACAGTATTATGTATTTTCTAAAGGTCTTCAGTGCTACTTATACCTCCCTGTATTCCCTGCTCTAACCTACCCTCCCAAATTATTTCTGTTTAATATTCCCCTTTAAGCCTTTATATCTTTGCATTCTACTTCTCTTTCCTTGAAAGTTTCCTCTTCTCCACCACACACACTTACTCATAAACATTCATTCTTCTTCTATTTTATGGAACAATTTGACTAGTATTGGCATTAGTCCTTCTTTGAAGTTCTAGAAGTTGTTAGGTCCAAAGTATACCCCCCAAATGGCAGTACACTAACAGTGTCCAAAATGAAAGTCTGGGCTCTACACCAGCTAGATTCTCAATTTCATTCAAGTAAACAGAAACCTAAACTAGGTATTACTCAAAAAATCTCCTGAAGCAGGTTTCTGTTTATCAGAAAAACTAATACTTTCCTCATTTGCCCCTAACAGTCAACTAACATGGATAGGGACCGTATAGTTCCTGATTAACCAAAACAAGCCTGTAATATAGATCTAAGTCCTCAAATCAGCACCTAGGCTGTTCTGGCCTGTATCCTACCTCCCAGTGCTCTAACTCCTGAGCTATACTGTCTGAAGCACCGGTTCTCCCACCACTACCTGTCCCCATAAAACTGACAAAACATTTTATGACATTTGCAGTCCTCTCCCCACTGCAGCTTGCTAGGCCACCTTTTTGGTACAGCCCAGACCCCTCTGCCAGGGATGGTACCACTGGCAATGGGCTGAGTCTCCCCACAACAATCAGAGTCAAGAAAATGCCTCCTCAAACATCCCCACAAGCCAATCTGACAAAGGCAACTCCTCACGTGAGACCCCCTCTACTCAGGTATACTTAGTACGGTGACAAGTTGATATAATCAATGACATTGCTCTCTCTCTCTCTCTCTCTCTTTTTTAATTAAAGGACTTTTGCCAGCTATCTCTGCTTTGAGGAGAATAATATTGCAACGGAGCTGGGGATGTACCTCAGTTGGTAGAACACTTGCTTGGCACGCATGAAGCCCTGGGTTCAACCCCTAGCACCACACAAACTGGGCATGGACTTACTAGTGATTTTCAGGAGGCAGAGACAAGAGAACCAGAAATTCGGAGTCATCAGTTATATGCTAGGCAAATGCTCTACCACTGAGCTACATCCTGTTCCTTAGTTCTTACGCCATTTCTCTATTTGTTAGCCATCCTCCGGTGCCACAAGCTAGCTTCCCTTTTATCCCTTCAATAATGAGATCACTTCTGTGCAGAGATCTCTAAGCTAGCTCTCTGCCTTGCCTTGAAAACCTTTCTTCTGGTCTCTGATACAATACTGTCATTTAGCACTTACCTCTTAGGCTAAGTGTCCCCCACGTAAGTACTCCCTCCTTGTGTGTTAAATCTATTTTAGTTCTTTAATAGCAGGCATCACTATTTGAACATGTATTTTTTATGCCGATGATTTGTTTACTAATGTAACCCGTCTCTCCATTTTGATTCCTGCTCCTTAGCAGTAGGAATGAGCTGTCCATTCCCAACTGTGTCCCAGCATGGGCTTGATGTTACTAAGTATGTATCCACTCAATACATTTCCAGTAGATCTCACTAAATGTATATCCAATCAAATGAGTTTAGAGTCTACCATCATCAGAAAGGGGTTGGTCCAGGGACAATAATGACAGAGAGAAGAAGCAGCTCCCAGTTAATGAAATCTACTTCAAGGCCAGGCAAAAGCTAGTACTGAGAACACAGCATCTCAAGGGTTTCAGGAGCTAGACCTCATACAAACCCACTCAATGGGTGAAACTCAGAGGTCATGCTGGTCACAGGGCTACTGTGTGGGGACAGGGCCCCTGGGTGCAAGCCTCAGAGAGCTTACCACTTAGGCCCCAAAGCTTCCCACATTGCCTTGCTCTATCTCTCAGGTTAGATAAGCAACACAACAAAGCCCAAAGAGCTAATCAACTTGCCCAAGACTACACGGCCAGCATGTGTCAGTGCAGACCTCCTTCTTAAGTCTTCCAACTCCACATCTGCTGACCTTGTTAGAATCTGAAGGCATTGTGTTCCCAATGACTCATTCTTGTTGTTTTCTTCCCTCGGTTCCAGAACACCTAGAACAGAGCCTGGCACATGGTGTAACTAACATTAATAGAAAGAATGAACATTCAGCCACCAATTCGGCACATCGAGTTCCATGGTCTCATGCTATGGGATAAATGCCTCACAGACATTTATTAGGATATTCAGGTGAATTTTAAAATACCGATTACCCAAGCAGAAGCACAAATAACGACTCTTTCTTTTGGAGCGATTTAAACACCAGCAAAGATCCTGGTGTGGGAAATTAGGTTATGCAAATACTTTGCAAGGCTGCCAGAGAAGCTTTCTTCGTTTGATAGGATTTATTGTCAATTTATACCTATTTCTTTCATGTGCCCTATTTTACATTTCTGCTGCATTTCAGTTGAATAGGCCAACCAGACAATCTTCAGTACAAACATTACAGACAAATTAGGGCTAGGAGAGGAGCCATTTTGTAGCTGTGTTTTTCCCCCAATAGTGAAGCTTAAGCGCCTCGGCAAATTACAGCCCACCCTGCCAGAACAGCAGTGAGCCATTCTGACTGTAAATAAACACATTCATGGTCCGAGGGCAGCTGGGCTGCATCCAGACATTTCAGACGATTCATCGCATCCCTCAAAAGGTTAAACCGGAAGGAAGATTGCATGGAAATTGCGTGCTCGACGCACAGGACATCAGCAGCTTGGGAATTGTTGAATTAATAATAAATATTAGTTAAATGAAGAAGTGGGTTTGGTTTTCTAGGGATGATTTCAGTGGTAGCCTTTTTACCCTGATGCTAACAGTCATAGGCGTCCTCCAGGAGGCCTCACTCAGCTCCTTCCTGTCTTCCTTCTCCCTTTTTATTTCCACTTTATTCTTTTGAGTCAGGGCCTTACTATGTAGCCCAGGCTAGCCCCAAACTCAAGATTTTCCTGCTGGAAGTACAGAAGTAAACCACCATGACTGGATCTCAGATGTGTGTGTGTGTGTGTGTGTGTGTGTGTGTGTGTGTGTGTACATACATGTGTGCCTATGTATGTGTGCAGGTACACATGCATGCATGCTTGCACATGTATATGTAGAGGCCAAAGAACTATCTCAGGGTTATTATTCCTCGGCTCAGGGGATATTCCCCTACAAGATTTTGTTGTTGTAGTTGTTGTTTTAAAACAAGTTCTCTTATTGGTCTAGAATTCACCAAGCAAGCTAGACTGTCTGATCAATGAGTTTTAGTGATTCCCTTTTTCTTCCTTTTTAGTTCTGGGATTACAAGTGTGCATCCCCAAACCTGGCTTTTTAAAATGTGGGTCCTGGAGATGAAACTAAGGAGATATCTCCTTAGCCCTTCAAATCTTTGTTTTTAGTTAATGGCAATACTAACATATTTAAGATTCACATCCTCTACGAAGGACCCTTGATAATAATCTAAAAGAAAGGGCTTTTTAATGGACACACTGTTCTTTTTTTTTCATTTACTTATGTATTTATTCACTTTACATCCTGATCATAGCTCCCCCCCCCACTATCCTCTAAGTCTCACCCTCCCACTCCCTCTTCCTCATTTCCTCCCTCACCACTGAGTAACAACCCACTCAGGCACATAAAGTCTCATTAGGACTAAATGCATCCTTTCCCACTGAGGCCAGACAAGGCAGCCCAGCTAGGGGAAAGGGATCCAGAGGCAGGCAACAGAGTCAGAGTCCGAGACAGCCCCCTGCTCCAATTGTTTGGGGTCTACATGAAGACCAAGCTGCATATCATCCAGATATGTATGGGGCCTAGGTCCAGTCCATGCATATTCTTTGGTTCGTGGCTCAGTCTTTGTTATCCCCCACCCCCGCCCCGCCGCAGTCCCAGAGGAGTTGGTTCTGTAAGTTTTCTTGTGGTGTCCTTGGCCACTCAATCCTTCCTCTGACTCTTCCACAAGACTCTCTGAGCTCTGCCCAACATTTGGTTTTGGGTCTCTGCATCTGTTTCCTGCAGCTGCTGGATGAAGCCTCTCCGATGACAGTTGTGTTCGGCTCCTGTCTATAAGCATAGCAGAGTATCATTAGTCTGGGGTTGGCCCTCAGCCATGGAATGAATCTCAAGTTGAGCTAGTCATTGGCTGGCCATTCCCTCAATCTCTACTCCATCGCACATCTTGTAGGCAAGGCAAATTATGGGTCAAAGGTTTTTTGGGTGGGTTGTTCTCTCCATCTCTCTATTGGAAGTACTGCCTGGATACAGGAGGTGATCACTTAAGGTTCGATATTCCCCTCAACTAAGAATCTCAGCTAGGGTCACCCCCATATCCTCCCAGAAACGTTCCCTGCCCCAAGTCTCCGGCTTGTCCCAGAGATGCACCCCTACTGATTTCTCTTCTCTCTCCCAGTCCTCTAACTCCCCACCCCATCCCAGATTTCCACTCCTCTTCCCCCTCCCCACCCACTCTCTGACTCAGTTCCCTCTCTCCATCCACTTCTGAGTAAATTCAAGCATCTTCCCTTGGGCGCTCCTTCTTACTTAGCTTCTTTGGGTCGGTAGATTGTAGCACGGTTATCCTTTGCTTCATGGCAAATATCCACTTCTAAGTCAATATATACTATGAGTGTTTTTCTGGATCTCAGTTACCTCACTCAGGATGACATTTTCTAGTTCCATCCATTTGTCTACGAATTTCATGATGTCCTTGTAGTGTATCTCACCATGTAAATGAACCACATTTTCTTTATCCATTCTTTAGTCGAGAAACATCTGGGTTGTTTGCAGTTTCTCACTATTATGAATAAAGCTGCTGTTAATATAGTTGGGCAAGGGGGTTGGGGATTTAGCTCAGTGGTAGAGCACTTGCCTAGGAAGCGCAAGGCCCTGGGTTCGGTCCCCAGCTCCGAAAAAGAGAGAGAGAGAGAGAGAGAGAGAGAGAGAGAGAGAGAGAGAGAGAGAGAGAGAGAGAGAGGAAGAGCAGAAGAGAGGAAGAGCGGAAGAGAGTCAGAGAGAGAGAGGAAGGAGAGCAGAAGAAAAATCAAACACATTTAAGTGTAAGGAATTATTTATTGTTGGATGTGAGAGGTATCCATCCAGGTAGAGGCTGTTTGCCTGGCCATTAGCTGTTTTATTTTCTGCTGGCTGCATGGTCAGGAGCATTTCCCATTGACTCATGGGAAAATGCCAGAAGCCCCATTCTTTTTTCCTATCTTCACAGCAATTTACCTCCCTCCTTCTAGTTTCAGCAAAACTCCAGGATCTATACTTATTGATTCTAATTAGCCTACTTTGTCATGTGACTGGCTACAGAATATTATGGTGTCTTTTCCCCTAGAGCCAGCCAGGAGTCATCTCACCTCAACCTAAGCTGAGCATGAGAAAGTCGCCATAAGAGAACAAAGCAATTGCTATATATAGAGGGGGCATGAATCCCAGCCAAATATGAAGTATGAGATAGAATCTCAGAGTCATTTTGACTTGCATGACTCCTGATGGCTGAGGACTTTGACCATTCCTTTAAGTACTTCTTGGCCATCGGAGATTCCTCTGTTGAGAATTCTGTTTAGCTCTGTATCCCATTTTTAATTGGGTTATTTGGGTTGTTGGTGCTTAGTTTCTTGAGTTCTTTATATATTTTGGATATTAGTCCTCCATTGGATATAGGGTTGGTGAAGATCTTTTCCCATTCTGTAGGCTTCCATTTTGTCCTATTGATGGTCTCCTTTGTTTTACAGAAGCTTTTTAGTTCCATGAGGTTCCATTTATTAATTGTTGATCTTAGTATCTGGGCTGTTACTGTTCTGTTCAGGAAGTTGTCTCCTATACCAATGTGTTCAAGACTAGCCCCTACTTTCTCTTCTATAAGATTTAGTGTATCTGATTTTATGCTGAAGTCTATGAGCCACTTAGACTTGAGGTTTTTTTTTTTTTGCAGAATGATAAATATGGATCTATTTGAATTCTTCTACATGCAGGCATCCAGTTAGACCAGCACCATTTGTTGAAGATGCTTTCTTTTTACCATTGTATGGTTTTGGCTTTTGTGAGATTCTATCTCACACCTGTCATTATTGCCTCACATCAAAAGCTCAAATTCCAGCACAAATTGACAAGCATGTAGATCAAGAAGAACACTCTTCCATTGCTGGTAGCATAGCAAATTTGTACAATCACTTTGGAAATCAGAAATTGAGAATAGTTCTACCTCAAGACCCAGCTATGCCACTCCTGGCCATATATCCAAAAAATGCTCTACCATACCACAAGGACACTTGCTCAACTATATTTTTTTTGGTTCTCTCTCTCTCTCTCTCTCTCTCTCTCTCTCTCTCTCTCTCTCTTCCTCTCTTCCTCTCCTGGCTTGACACGATAAAAAATGTATTTGATTTAGGAACATAGTATTATTTGTATATACTGCCTAAATAAATCCTTTTAGGTGGGTGAGAATATTTCATACACTACTTTAGCTGTATTACATACACCTTGTAATTTTAGCACTTGGGAACCAGAGGCAGGAGAATCAGGCCACCTTTAGCTGTGGAAAACCATGCAAAAGAAAGGGGGACTAGGAAGAGAAAAAGAAAGAGGGGAAGGAGAAGATAGAAGAGAGAGGGGAAAGAAGGAAGGGAAGGAGTGAAGAAAGGAGAGAGGGTGGAGGGAAAGAAAAAGATGAATTAGTTTGTGAAGCTGCAATCCTTCAGTGTCTTAATAGATTCCTAGGTATCCTGGGGAGAAAAGAGAGAGAGAAAGACTGTGTGTAATCCAGTGGTTTAGCATGTACAAGCATTACGTTCAATGCCCTAGAAAAGATGATTCTAGAAATAGGGTGAGACTGTGGCATCGGAGCCTTGGAATCTATCTCGTTCATTTCCTTACTAACGTAATTTCTACTTTGCATTACAGGTTAAGACCCATGAAATGTTTGTTTGTTTGTTTGCTTGCTTGCTTGTTTTTCCTTTTCTAAATGAGTAACCACAGAAAGATAAAAAGCAGCAGACCAGAGAATAAGTTAGGGAACAGACCGATGAGTTCATAGGCTGGATCCACAGAGGGGAGCCTCGCTAGGGTTTCTGGACTATGCCTGCCCTCCTTTAATACCACATTTGCTGCCTTTTCAAGCCCAGTAGAACTTACTATCACCACCATTTTATCTCCTGACCCATGAGTAAAGGGCACATCCTGGATCCCATCAGCAGAATGATTGTGGAAGTGTATGAATACAAAAATTCCTTGAAATTATCCAAACAAGAATTTTAAACGGGCTGGAGAGAGAACTTCATGGTTAAGAGCATTGGATGCTCTTTCAGAAAACCCAGGTTCAATTCTCAGTACCCACATGGAGGTTCACACGTGCCTCTAACTCCATTTCCAGAAGCTTCAACACCTTCACCTAGATACACAAACAGGCAGCACATCAGTGCACATTAGATAGATAGATAGATAGATAGATAGATAGATAGATAGATAGATAGATACATACATACATACATACATACATACATATATACATACATTCATACATAGATAGATAGATGATAGAAGATAGATAGATAGATAGATACATATATACATACATACACATATACATACATTCATACATAGATAGATAGATAGATAGATAGATAGATAGATAGATAGATAGATAGATAGATCTATTTTTTAAGAATTCTAAACAGTAAACTACCATGGAATAAATATATACATTCCAGAGAACAGGACCTCAGAAGACTTTCCCTGTCATAATCTTACATCTTCTTGGTGCAGAGTAGAAAAGCAGTGGGTTCTTTGCAGAGCTGTGAGTGACGCAGAGTTGTCTGCAGGGTTCAGAGACTCCTTTCTGAGTCCTTGTCTCCTTTCTTCCGTCTGAAGCCAATAGTAAGACTGTCTGTGAGTATCAGCCAACTTCATCACTTGCTTATCTGTACAATCAATGCCAGAAATGTCTATAGCAGGCAAAGGTAGCTGATGCCTGCTATAGAAAATTAATTGCTCAGGACCAGGAAGCCACCTGTGCAAAGGACCTCAAGCCTTCGTAAGATGCAAAGCAAGCAGTTGAAGTGAGTATCACTAACATTCTCCTTTGAAGCCTGAAGAGTTTAAACAAACTTCCAGAGATGGCTGAGACAATTATTAGATGCTGCCGCCAAAGCACATCATTCTCTCTACTTCACTGTCTGGAAACAGAATACAAAGACACTCCTGTCCTGTGCCCAAGACATACAGCTGGACAGCAAACCACCAGTTCCAAGAGCATTCTTTGTGGTACCCTGGAGTCAAAAGTTCCTATCTTCAGTTTAGATTATCAGCTTCCATTGCCAGTCAAGGATTATTTAGGGACTGGGTGAACCCAAAGCCTCAGTCCATGGCATTTTCATAAGAATCCAGGAGGGAACATAGGACATCCTGGAGGAGCAGACTTGATGGCAGTGGAGCCTCCTTGTTCTTGGCTCCAGCAGCTCTGTGTGGTAGGTATGCCTTCCAGAAGAGTATTTGCAGACCCCGGTGTTCATCTTCCCTGACAGATGTTGTCTTTCTGGTCCCCAGAGGTGTTACTGTAGATGTCACTAGTACCTGAGGTGATCCTGGTGAGGGAGAACCACAACAGGAGGGAAATGGTGTCACCCGAGACACAGCTCTGAGCTGTGAGGGTAGAGGCTCTTGTGGGAGGCTCTCTGCAGCTCCCAAGAAACCATTCCCTTTGCGTAGACCCTTCTGGGTCACCCAGGAAGTTGGAGTATGGGCACCTCAGAGAGGAAGGGTGAGGTTGGAGCTATCCTGGCCCTCTGGACAATGGCTTTCCCTCATGAGTTCTCTGAAGGTCTTGGCAAAAGGAAGGTCTTGCATTGTGAAGTACGAGAAAGCAGAGAAATGGTTCGGAAGCATGGGCCATTTTCCCCGACTCTGCTTCTCAGGAAGGGCAATAATGTAAACACTCATCCATTAGAAGGAAAATGCACCCTTAAGCTACCCTCCCTGCCATTAGCTACACTGGCAGCCCTATTAAAATACAAGTCTGATTTGTGTTTAATGATCTTGAAAGAAAAGTAATTGCTTGAGTATTACCATTCAAATGTTCTCAGAAGCACAGATCATATTTACAATTGGATTGTCCTTTTCCAAAAGAGGCTGGGAAGGCTGCTGTCCTAAGAATGGGAGACTGGGAACAAGGGGCTTCGGCGACAGGCTGAGGATCTTGAAGCTTGGAGTTTATTTTTCTCTTTCTTCTTTTCAATATGAGGAAACAGTTGGTATTATCGCCACCCCTTTTTTTTCTTCAGGAAGGAGACGTTGAGAGGAATGGCCTGACAGTATGCACTACAGATCGGCCAAATTGTTTTTTGAGAAAAGAGCAGCAGGCACCCACCCATGTTGGATCCGTATCTCGGGAATTTGTAGAGGACAAATAATTCTCAAAAGAAGAGTAAAACCAAATGCAAGCACGAGGAGTAGAGGTGTGGAGTAGAGCTACGGCCCAAACAGATAACTCTAAATGGACACCAAGCTGTGTGTCAGTGCCCATAGACAGTCTGAGAGGACAGCGTCATTTACAGACTCCAGAAGTTCAGTTTGTCACACTTGAAATACACAGTTCAGTGACTGGAGAGCAGGCAACAGCAACACAGCTATACCAACAGTCTGGTCTCAGGAAAGGAGAGGAGGGAGGGAGTCACTGACAGTGAGCCACCACAGGGACACGGTGAGGACAAGAAAATCATTTTCCAACAATGGGGCTGGAGAGATGGCTCAATGGTTAACAGCACTTATACTACTCTTGCAGAGAATCCAAGTTCAATTCCTAGTGCCTGGATGAAACAATTTACAACCACCTATAACTCCAGATCCAGGGACCTGATGCCCTCCCTCTGCCCTCACGTCTATATAGCCACATACAAACATGTACACATGATTAAAAAATAATATTAGGCATGGTGGTGCACAGCTTTAATCCCAACATTCTGGAGGCAGAAGTGGGTTTGGGGGTGTCCTCTGTGAGTTCAAGGCCTGCTCAGTCTATAAAGCAAGTTCCAGGTCAGTCAGAGGTAAAGACATTGTCTCAAAATAATAAACAGTATAGGTCAATTTTTAAGCAAAGAAATAAAAGTATTTCCTCAAACTGGGAATGCTCAGAAATACACTGAGGAAAATCAGTTCCTTCAGCCTTCATAGCTGTCTCTGTGTGAGGAGTTGGAAGGTGACAGGGCAGGAGCACAGCGGCTAACAGTGTGATGTTTGATGTTTAAATCCTGTGCATGCTTCCTCCAGATTGCTTTGTTTCTCTCTTTTCTTTGCAGCCATTCCCCCACTTAATAGAGTGTGCTATGGTGTAGCAGTTTCCTGAGATAAAATCTTGCATCTTGGTGGGAAGTCCCTTAAGACACAAGATTTCTTACTTTTTAAAAAAGATTTATTTATTTTTATGTACGTGAGTACACTGTCACTGTTTCCAGGCATACCACACACCAGAAGAGGGCATCAGATCCCATTACAGGTGGTTGTGAGCCACCATGTGGTTGCTGGGAATTGAACTCAGGACCTTTGGAAGAGCAGTCAGTGTTCTTAACCACTGAGCCACCTCTCCAGCCGAGATATGAGGATGCTAAGGGGAAATGAAAGGTTCCATCCTACAGAAGCTTGTTAAACTCAGGAAATAACTCAGGCTTCAGGAACGCCCAAAAACTGACCAGATACACCGTACCCCTTCTCTCCTGAGCATGCACGAGCAGAAATGGCTGATGAGAGACATTCTCAGAGAAACTGAGGTGTCCAGAAAAGGTTCAGATCAACTGAGCTGCCTGGAAGGGACAGGGATCATGGCACTACTAAGAGACTCAGGGCATCTGGGGGTGCGAGAAAGATGAACAGTGTGCTCCAGGCTTCCAGCCTTTGTGGGTTGTCACCCACACTGCAGTTGGCTCTCTTTGAGTCATTTCTGCTCCTGGAAATAAAATTCACAGTTCACCGAATTTGATTTTGATGGTCTCCTTACTTTGGTTTATAGTCGGTTTCCTATCTGGAGTGATTCCATTCACATCTCCTCAGTCACACGATAGCTGCTGTTCTGTGAGGGGAGGGTTACTTCTTTTCTCTACATAATACATAAGTTGTGTACACTCGCTCTCTTATCAGCCTTTACAATGAAAGACTCCTGAGCATTTTTATTCTTAAATTTAAAACAATAATCTTTGAGTCATGGGAACCTCTCATTGACTTGTTTTCCCCCTCATAACTGTTCCTAACTCCAGAGATGTGTCCAAGAGCCTGAGCCACAATATTTTTTCCTGGGAGGTCCCACAGGTCATTTTTCCAACAGAAAACTGTCCCAAAGAAAACTTGATCAAGTTGCAATGACTGAATAAGTTGGGCAAGATTTCCTGACTTAGTTCTAGCTCCTCAGTAACATCTGATGAAGTGTTTACTTGGCTTACAGCTGCCGGGGATTTTGGTGTGTCTGTCTGTCTGTTTGTCTCTGTGTGTATGTCTGTCTGTGTGTAGCATAGTTGGTCTTTTTAGCAGCGACTTAGAGATATAGACATTGGGAATGAAGTTTAGCAAACACCATAAGCATCTTAGAATCCCACAGGACAGTATCCTTGCACCCTGTTCTGTTCCATGCACTCAGTTTCGCTAACTATGACCCTGTAACAGTACTCAAAGAACAGCACTGACTGAAGAATCAGCACTTTCTAGGCCGTGATAGAAAAGCAAGGAGTCAGGCCTTACTGGAATATGGTGCTTCAGAGTCTCTCGAGTCTGGACCAGGAAGTTCAAGTTAGCAAGACTTCCCTCTGTTCCTTGAATGTAAGCTCCAAGTTACTCCCTTAACTTCAAGGAGTTAAGGGAGATCCACCCAGGCAGTTGCAAGCACAATGCTTATATGCAGGATCCTTTGAAAGCCCCTGAAGCTTTGAAAGCCCCTAATAGCCTCGGACCCCAGGATGGTACTTCTCAGGGTAATGTGGCCAACTGGAGGTGGAGCCTTGTGAAAGATCCTTAGGTCATTGGAGTTGTGCTTCACAAGGGACTGGTGGGATCTAGATCTTAGCTCATTCTCTGTCTTGCTTTCTGGCCATGAGGTGAGTGATTGAACTCTACCATGATGTGCAGTCTCACCATAGGTGCAAAGCAATGCAGGTGACCCATCGTAGACTGCCACCTCCAAAACTGCGAGCCAAAGCAAGCATAAGTTCATCATCTCAGATGTTTCGTTATAACCTGATAAATCTACATGACAGGGTAGACTTCAGGTCAAATGCTTCTACCCAGCCTACACAATCCCGTCCTCAGAGGCTTTCCCAGAAGTCACCTTTGCTGTGCAACCATCTGAGTACCCTCCTGAAAGCAGCAGTCTGCTCCTTCCCCTGCAGTCCTTCTTGGCTTATTTCTGCTTCCTCTGTAATGCATTGTTCTGTAACATGACGTATAAATGCATTATTTGTTTCTTATTGTCCGTCTCCTCTGCTCTGCACGTGTAAGTGGACAGGCACTCTCGTCTCTTTCTTTGCTCACTTTTGTAGCACTGAGAGGATGTTTGCCACACAGTGGGCAAAATTTTGTATCTTTGCTGAGTGACTAGAGATATGGCTCAGCAGTTAAGAGCACACGCTACTCTTGTAGCGGTTAAATTCCTAGCACCCACATGGCAGCCCACATTTGTCTGCGACTCTAGGTATAGGGGGTTTATAACTAGATGCCCTCTTTCTGGCTTCTGCAGATACACACGTGATGCTCAAACACACCTGCAGATAAAACATCCACACACATAAAATGTGTTGAGTGAATATATGAATGAACCACTTACTGGGTACATGATCTGGAGGAAGTTGCTTACATCTGTACATATACTGCAACTTCTCAACCTACAAAATGAAAATAATATACAGCCATCATGGAGCTACTAAGAGGCACAAGCCAGAGCATGTATACATGTCATCTAGCATAGTATCTGGCACAGTTACTGTCAATGGTAATGACACAATTGGTTTGCTAAAGTGACAGGAACACATACAAGTCTTATTCTGTCCTACGGTGTAAGGTGTATTTAATGCAAAAGAATTCTGAAGAGTTCATTTGTTTTTAAAGCCAAATGTTTAGTAATTCAATCTTAGGGTCCCAAAAGAGAAGTGAAATGTCAGAATGGTCATACAAAAATGTCAAATGCAATTATCACAAGACTAGACCTCAATTAAAAGTTGTCCAATGATTTAAATTGAGAGGAAATATCGGTTTTTACACAATTAACATGGAGCTTAATCCTTGGGGAAAGGAGACTCTGTGTTCCTGTTATAATAATCTTTATGGTGATGACCGCTTGTGGGGTCCATTTAGGGGTAATGAGGGTCCCCGTAGAGGCACAGAAATTTGATATCCTTGATGTTCCTTCCAGAAGACAGAGTCTTTCCTATCCCTCTCAAATCTAAATGACCCTGTGGCTGCTATGAATAGTAAAGTATGGCTGACGTGGTCGTGTCTGATGGCTCCACCACTCACTGTCTGTGGAGCTGAAACTTGAAGCCACTCTGGCAAAGGTGAGACTCATGAGTAAGTGGGACCTTAATGTCATTCAGGCCTCTGAGACCAGTCTGTTCTCCACTTCAATGCTACCAAATGACCATGCGTCACACAGCCAAGCCTGCCTAGGTTCTAACCCACACATCTGATAAGTCTCATAGGATGGTTACTGTAATCAACCAGCATGTGTTAGGATTCTTTGTTATGTGGAAACTGGTGGCTGAGACAGTGATCTCTGGCAGTGTGGCCTGCCATGGTTAGAGCAGGAGGGGCCACATCTTCAGAGCACAAGACACACAGCAAAGTGTGATGTTTTCATCTTTGTTCTCATGGCTGTAATTGATTTCCAGTAGTTTTCTCGAGTTGCTTGGGTAGACTCCTATACTGAGAGTTCTGCTGTTCCAGGGATGTCCCTTCTGTAACATCCACCTCAGACACGATGTGTCCTCTTCCCTCCCTCTACCCGGCGCTCCCCTTCTCTCTCACTCCTACAAACAAAAATGAGCTACACTTTTATAGAGCTTACGGTGCTGAGCTCCTAAGGTTACAAAACAGATTTCATTTAAAAGAAAATAAAAATTAATTAGCAGCAACAACAAGGGAGAAATTGATTAAAACAAATGCCATGTCCAGAGACTTGAATCCAAGTCCTAGGCTATTTCAAAATCTTTTCCTTTCTGTGTCTCTGCATCCAACCATAAAATGAGAGAGTTGCCTTTGATCCCTAAAGAATTTCTCAGCATCTTAAATTTCTAAAAACCAGGAAGTACCTATGAGAGGGAACAGGTTCATTTGATAGATCACAACCCCACAAGGGGAGAAATACATTTATACTTTTATAACTATGTCTCAGTACCTGATAATCAATATTATCTAAAAGGTAATAATAGTAACCAATATCATAAGAAACCAATATGCCATTCATAATAGGATAGTGATCAATCAACAACAGCTGTCATGTAATGATCTAGACACTGCTGTGTGCCTAGATTGAACTCTCACACATTCTTGGGAACAAGCAATTAGTGTCACTGCTGGTTCACCGATAAGAGAAGACTGAGGACTGAGAGTTGAGGTGTCAGGCCCAAAGGTTCCCAGTCTGTGAACAGTGGAGCAGGAAAGAAAATCAGTCTCTTGGGAAACCCTTATTGTTGGTCATGACTATTCAGAATGGGAAGGATGGTGTCTTAGTCACTGTTCTAGTGCTGTTAATAGACCCCAGGACCACAACAAGTCTTAAAAGGAAGGATTTAATTAGGGCCTTGCTTACAGTTTCAGAAGTTTAGTCCATTATCATCATGGCGGGCAGCATAGCAGCAGGCAGGCAGGTGCTGGAATTGTAGCTGAGAGCTTTCTGTTCTAATCTACAGTCAGAGAGAGAACATGGGCCTGATATGGGTCTTTCAAACCTCAAAGCCCACTTGCAGTGACACACTTCCTCCAACAAGGCCCCACATGCTCCAACAAGGCCGTATCTTTTAATCCTTTCAAACAATTCTACTCCCTGGTAATTAGGCATTCAAATATATGAGCCTATGTGGTACATTCAAACCACCACAGTTGGCTCCTCCCAGCATGACATTGTTTGCTTTCCTTGTAAGTGGCTCAAAGACGGTAGAAGAAATGAGAAACTGATGATTGCTTTGCCTCTGTCCTGCTGTCTCTCAAAATCCAGTTCCTGTCTCTCTCATTGGTTGTGCATCAGGCTTTTCTCCTTGGTGTGTCTGATACTATGGATCTGTAGACAGGAACTTAGTTCCCCAGTTATTTATTTTCTGACTGCAGAAAGTTCTCAGGGAGGAAGTGAAGCTTCGCCGATTTAGTGAGGTACTGGTGATGGGTACACACTACTTGATGAGCAGCAAAAGGCTCTCCTATCTTCACCTCACCCCACCCCATTCACTTCTGTGCTTTCTTTATCTTTATTCTTATCATTATGGGAACACTTGCTCCCTCCAAATGAAACAGAACCATTCAAAACAGAATGTTATTTGATTGGATCAAAACCACACCCTAAACTATTGCTTAAACTAAATGATTGTTTTGGTGTGACTCCTAAAATAATATCAGTGAAAGTTCTGATAATTCCATGTCAGCTAGACCATCACCCCAAACTTCCCTTCTGCAACAAATCCTTGCCTAGATTAGAATAATACCAGAACCTCCATCTCTCTAAATAATAGCCTTACTTCTGAACAAGCTCCCTTTCCAGTTTCCTTCCCGGCCCCTTATTTCTGTCTACTTGCTCATATAAATACTTATAATCTCTAAAAATCATCTTGGTGCTCTGAGGGAGTTCTCCTCACTGGGATTTTTAGCCATTCATTACTGAGCTTAACCCAAAAGCAATGAGTCTTTTTTTTTTTATTTTCTTCTTCTAAGTAAGAAAGGACACAACATAGAAAAGAGGATCTACCAATCCTTGCAACAATCCCAGTGTGATGACCATCAGTCTATCCAGTAAGGGTTCAAGTGTCTCCTTTTCACACTTGGTTCTGGTGGTGAAGAGACAGTGTTGAACAAACATCATTTCTATGGGCAATTATCTTCTTATTCTGAGTATTTGGTGGCCCTCTTCAAATTAAAGACTACAATTCCTACTTGGCTGACACCCTACATATGTGACTTTGTTCAGCAGATAAGTGACAGTGACATATGTCATATCCAAGCAGGCATTTTGGGAGCAAGTGCCTAGTTCTACTATGGCTCCTTTCTCAGTCAAGAAAGCTGAGTGGTCCACATAGTCACAGCTTTTAGCTTGGTTGCTGGGATGCTGAGACATAGAGGAGTGAATCTTCAGCTCTTCGACTGATGAGTGGTAATGCCACAGGGAAAAGGCTTCTCTACCACAAGCCATCGGGATGTTGGGAATGCTCACTACTGCATCACAGCCTACATAAAGTGAAGTGCTATTGCTCTAAAGGGCTGAAAACCAAGCCGGAAATTTTGGCATTCTCCTTAAAGACAATGTCTTCTGTTTCTGGGCTGTTTGAGATCAGGTTGACATGAAAATCACCAACAAGGGTTCATAGCAGTGAATGCCCATCTATGTCTTTACAGCTTACCAAGGTTTTCATACTTGTGCATGACCCCATGACAACCCGGAAAGACACAGTAGGCATGGATCTTGTCCACACAGTAGGCATGAACAGTCAGAAGAAGTAAGAACTAATCAAGCTGTTTACCCAAGGTAATAGAGCTTTTCAGCAGGGAAGGCAAAACTGGTAGCCAGGCTTTGTGTCTTTGACACAGGATTGGTCCACTGAGAACACCAGCACTGATGCTATGGGAGGAGAGGATGGAGCACTGCCTAAGGGCTACCATATCCAAGGGCATGAGAGACCAGAAATGTCCTTCCTGCCCAATAACATTTGGTTGGTTTTTCCTGCTTCACGGGCCTAAGTGCAGTTTGACTACAACATGTAATAAAAATACATTTGTCTGCCTTTGAAGGAAAGGCAATTGCCTCTTGGAAGTTCTCATTTGCAAATATGAATTGATCAGGACCTTGTCAGATATTTATCTACAACAAATAAGCTATTGCACACTGGAGAGTTAGGCATGACCAAGAAGATTTGTTTTGAAATGTCTTTGCCAAAGCTTTGATCCAATGAACTCTTGAAATAGTGCAACCAATTAGAACCCAGCTATGCCCTTCATAACTTGACTTCTGAAACTACAAATAGTCCTTGATTATGACTAAATAGAACATGATACAGTTATAAGGGCATATGCTTAAAACCCCAACAGTCAGGAGGCAAAGGCAAAAGGGGTTGCACATTCAAGCCCAGCCTAAGTTACCTTTTGAGACCTGTCTCAGAAAAACAGGAAAAATAAAATGACAAGCAACCTGCCTATCGAGTTACTTTTTCTGTACAATGCGTCCTCATCCCCATGAAATTGAACAGTCACCTCTCTGAGTCAATGGTCTCCTTTCAGTGAGCTTTCTTTCAGAAGTGCCTCTTTATAGATAAGTAATATCTCCATGCTGATGTAACTGCTACATTTACTCTAACATAATTATGATATAATGATCTAATGATTAGTAAGCTGTGAAGTCCTACCCTTGGCAAAGGCAGAAACTGTGAATCCAATTATATTAAAGAACAGAAGCAGGTGATGAAAGATGCCTTTGTTTCCCAAGAGTCTTCTCAAATTCTCAGTACCAGTGTTGACAGCATCCCAAAAGGATGAAGTCCATGATATCCGGGTCCAGAGAAATACTCAGTCTTACTTTTTAGCATCTGAATGCCAATGTAAAGATTTTTACTTATGTGTATAAGTGTTTTGCCTACATATATTCATATGTGTACTGTAAGCCCATATGAGTGCTCATGGGAACCAGAATCACTGAAACCTAAGATCCAGTTGGTTGTGAGCCACCATGAGGGTGTTAGAGTGGAACCCAAGTCTCCTGCAAGAGCAGTTAGTACCTTTAACTGCCTCTCTCCACAGTCCCTCGACTGTGAGTTTAAATAGTCAGAGGAGCATAAATGCCCAACCAAATATTATTGTGCAGTCAATTAACTTACATATTTATCAAGGAAAAATAGAGGGGCTCAGGCTTTGACTCTCTACTGTTGGTATTCACCTATAGGTAGCTTAGAAGTCAAGGATTTCCTTTGGGTTTGTTTGTTTGTTTTTTATTGTATGGTATTGAGACTAGAACCCAGGTCTTTATGTATGGTAGGCAAGCGTTCTACCAATGAGCTTCATTACCAGGCCCTTTTAAAGATGTTTAGCTCAAAATTAGGTCAATCCAGATAGCACAAAATGGGAGTGAAAGAGACAGCAGTCGATGAAAACAATACTTAAATGTGGTCAGATGTAAATCTTTAGATTCATTCTGCCAAGCAGTGCAGTGGTCAGGTAAGTCTTGGGAAGAGATCCACCCCTCTTTTGGGGCAGACTGGTAATGTTGACAATAGGAACAGCCACAGATGGGATCGCCTCAAAGTAATGTCAACATGTACAGGTAAACAGAGTGGTGTTGCTATCTGAATACATCTGAGAGAAGTCTTTATCTGCCAGTAAGTAGACTAACTCACATCTTAGCCAGACCAAATAAGTGAAACAGAAGTGCTCTGAGCAGAGTATGTGAAGGTGGAATGTGTTATAAAATCAGCTAATTGGTTTTCCTTGGGTACTTTCTGCTCGGCTCTTAGCCTGCAGCCTTGGTCTGCTTCCCCTTGTTGTGATAAAACCCTAACCAAAACCAACACAGGGAGAAGAGGGCTTATTTCATTTTACAGCGTATAGTCCATCATGAAGGGAGACCAGGGCAGGAACTTAAAGCAGGAACCCTGAGGCAAGAGCTGATGCAGAGGTCATGGAGGGAGGCTGCTACTTCCTTGCTCCCTGTGACCAGAAGTGCCATCACCCATAGTATGGGCCTTTCCACATCAACTATTAATCAAGAAAACACCCCATTGACTCAAGTTTAAGATCGTCCTGCCTTAGTTTCCCACGTTCCATGATTATGGGCATTTGTAGTATGCCCAGCTGTTTTCTGTCATTATGCCACTGGTGGCGGAGTCTGTTTTCCAACATTGCTCTCCTGACAAGTACTTTGGATTAAAATTGATGAAGAGTTGTCTTAGAACCCTTAGTGCTAGCACTTTTTGTCACAAAGAAGAAAAAATCTAAGAGATGCAGATGAGTTAAAGCCCTAAAGTCTTGAGTTTAAATGACACATCACTATGAACCCATGTTGTATTTTGTCGTTATTTCTACCTTTGGCCATCCTAAAGGACCAGATACAAAGCCAATGTAATAACAACATCCTGATGCCTTAGCTGTGAGTCAGAACCACCTTTTTACAATGGAAAGAACCAGGCACCAGGGAGGCTTGTGGGTCTGAGGCAACACACACACACACACACACACACACACACACACACACACACACACACACACTTGAATTTCCTTGAAACTGCAGAGACCAAGAACAAAGGAACACACAGGTACTGGAGGTCAGAGTCAGAGCCAGAAGGAAAATCTCACTGACCAAGCACAGAGCATGTGGAGTTCTATAAGGACAGATCCAGCAGATGTCAACAATTTAGCCCTAGATGAATGGGGCCATGAACTAGCAGAAAAAGGAGAAAACCAATTGCTTGTAGGTGCCAATGGTTTCCTGAGGAAAAGACCAGGGCCAGTCATGTGGTCAAGGAGAGGCTGTGGTTACTCTTGAGTGGAGCCCAGAATTTCCTGCTTTGGTGTGTCCTTGTGCCAAATCTTGTACAAGTATGGTAGTGGCCTGAGTGGGTTGTGTCTAGATAAGCTAGCTGGGACTGTCCCAACACAATCCCAAAGGCACATAATGTCACAGGGCATGGGAGAGCCCAAGAGTGACATAGAGACAGTGGAGGAAGCTCAAACAGCTCCCGGCTTTCCCATAGCCACTGTCTGTTTGTTTAGCGCTCCCACCCCCACCCCACCCCACCATCCAAATTCTCTTACTATACTAGGTAGCTGTTTTAAGTACAAAACAAGTAGAGTGGGAGTTTAATGCAAATACTGGAATTGAATTTTCATTTTGAAATATGAACTAAACAAATGGCAATCAGGTATCTTCAGCTTCTCAGCGACACTTTTTATCAAAACAGCATATTTGGAGAGGTGATGTTTCTGAGACTGTCTCAACTTACCAATAAATTCACATTATCCTACAAGTGTCCTTAGCCAATAAGCAGCCATTATTGTTGCAAGGCCCGTATGCTAGCTTTTTAGAAGATGATATTAATCACTATTAAATCTCACAGTTTGAAAAATACCTACTAACCAGAAGAAAAAAAAATAAAGTCCAACCCATCTGTAGACATTTTGGTGAATATTTTAAAATAGAAATTGATTTAAAAATAAAAAATTTATCTAAATTCTAAAATTGTAACAATAAATAATCATATTTGTGCATTTCTTTTTATGAGAATTTTTATGGGTTTAAGGAAAAGGCTCAAACTGAGTCCGTTTCAAATAGATACCAGCTTATACACATCCAGATGACAGTAGAATTCTCCGCCTGTTCTTACTTGCCCTAGGTGCCCTCTCGGTCTCAGGAGAACCTCTGAAGTCCTCACAGCAAATGCAGGAGGGGCTGCTGGTGACCACTGAGGACCTGAGTGATGGTCTCCACACCTACCTCACCCTCTCTACTCAGCAGGAAATAAAACCCATTCCTATCTTGAAGGTGAAGGTCCTGAACTGACTCCTACTTAGCAGAGTGAGAATTCAAACCACAAAAGTAATTCGGCCTCTTTTACAGAAAAAAAGAGTATTATTTCATAAGCATCAGAGTTTGCCTCATTTTTTTCTTCTTCTTTTTCCTTCTTTCCCACCTCTTCATTTTCCTCCTCTTCTGGTTCTCCCCCTCCCCCTCCTTTCCTTCCTCCCCCTCCCTTCTCTCCGTCTGTTTTTTTCCTTTGACAAGGTCTCACTGACTGACCTGGAGCTCACTTCTTAGACAGACTTGCCTCCAGCATGGCAGCTCTCTTGTCAGCGACTCCTATGTATACAATAACCGTATCTAGTTCTGTGGATTCTTCATTTTGTTTTTTTTTCCTCTTTATGGCAGCCTACATAAGTCCTGCTGCCACTCAGCACTACATGGCTTTAATGACAATTAGAATGACAAGAATTTCATGGGATTAAAGAGACTCTGTATAATGAGAAAGGGGGAGAGGGTCATTTTATCCCACTATAAAGAGTATATCATGCGTTTGAAGTGGTGGCTATAAAATAAGATCGAAAGTGATTGGATTTTTGAGTCAAATTGATGACAGTAGTCAACCAGAGGGAATTATGTATACCCTGTACCATAGGGCATGAGTTTCTCATGTCAATGCATGGTTACCATATCAACTGCACAGACGTTGCAGTGGCTTATTCAAAAGTCATGCACCTGGCACAGAATGGGAATTCAAATGCCAGGACCCACCGATCCTGACCACATAGCTTGGAGGCTTCCAAAAGACATGCCTGGCATACTCTAGACCACTCTAGATCTCCACAGAGTTGAGGTTTCACAGATTCGTTCCCACCCAGTAACTTTAGAAAGAATGTCTTGACTTTAAAAACTGCCTTGGGGGTGGAGAATTGGCTTAGCAGTTAAAAGCACCTGCTGTACAGTCACGAGGACTGGAGTTCACATCCCAACAGTCCTTTCAGATAACTTGCAAGTGCCTATAACTCTAGCTCCAAAAACCCAATGTACTCTTCTGGCCTCCTCAGGCATGCACACACAGAGACACATGTGCACAGGCCAGCACAAATACATAAATACAATAAAATCTGACGAAAACTACTCAGGGGACATTTCATAGACATCCTGAGCTTGCTTTTTACAAAATGTACACAAAATATACATGTTGTGGCAGCTCACAACTATCTGAAACTCTAGTTCCAGGGGATCTGATGCCTTCTTCTGGCTTCTGCAGGTATGGAGTATGCATGTGATACATTGGCATATATAGACAAAACACCATACACATAAAGTATATCTATCTAGCTATAGGTAGGTAGGTAGGTAGGTAGGTAGGTAGGTAGGTAGGTAGTTAGACAGATAGATAAGTGGGTAGAGAGATAGATAGGTAGGTAGATAGATAGATAGATAGATAGATAGATAGATAGATAGATAGATAGATAGATAGATAGGCAGGCAGGCAGGCAGACAGACAGAAAGATAGATAGATATAGATGTAGATGTATTTGCTTGTGTCACAAAAGGAAATGTTGGTGAGCCCAAAAAGAAATGTAGGTGACCATTTCAGAAAGCAGGAGTAGGCTCACTAAAATATGACAGGCCACTATGGTTTTATCTGTCTTGGTGATTCTACTCAGGCCTGACAGGATATTTCAGGCCCTGTCTGGAGGCTGGCTATGCATTAGAAAGTGGGTCAGGGTCCATTTGTCTCAGGTGTAGTTTAAGAAGGAAGCATAAGCATCAGGCTGGGTCCAAAACTTTGTTTGCTCTACAACAGAACACTCTGGATGAGGTATGGATAGTAGAGATTAGGCTAAATGAATGAATGACCCCAATTCCTATGACCAATAAGAGAACATTATTTACAGTGAATCTTCCTTGGAGAAATACAGGTTTCTCTGCCTAGAGAGAAATCAGTACATTGTGTTTTATTGTACCTAAGCACATCATTCTCACCTGTCCTGAGCATAGGACCGGGACCTGACCAACTTCTAGGTTATTCTTGGACATAAAGTGGTCTGGCTCTGAATCAAAACAAATTTGGCCTTTTAAAATCTCTGAGGTTTGTGGCAAGTCCTAAAGACAACGACAACACCATAATAGGTCCTTTATGAAGGCTTCTACACTCAAATGACATTGAGCTTGGTGCTCCGCAGCCCTGACCTCAGGAGGGCCTATGAGAAGAAGGAGGTCAATGCTACAGACGGATGGGCTGAGCTATAAAAGGATGCTGTGCAGCTGTGAGGGGAGCTATTTTGGGATCCCAGGGGGTCTCATTTGTGCTTCAGGTTAGGAGGATCACAAATGGAGAAGGGAATGTTCCAGGGCAGGGAAGCAGATCAGACCTTACCCTCCTTCCTCCTACCGGGCAGCATCCCCCCCCCTTTTGGCTCAAAGATGTCACCATCACTGACTCTTTGAGCCCTGTGGGAATGGGAGAAAGACAAAAGAGAGAAAACAAGCAAGCCATCTCTCAGCCCGGAGTCATGCTCTGGGAAACTGCTTCCTCAGCTGCACTCTAGATAAGACTGTGCTGACGTTGCAGGATGTGCCAAAGTGCCAAGGCCTCGGGCCCTTGTTGCCTTTTGCGTTCACTTCACTGACTTTCAAACTGAAGGAACCTGGAAGCAGAGGTGAGCAAAGGAGCGGAGTCTTCTTCCCAGCTCAACTCCTGCTCTCAGCAGAACAAAAAAGCCAATTATTTCTCTTCAAATACCCCCAGACTGGTGACGCTCTGCTCTGAGAGCCTTGAAGGGTGCCTCCTCTTTACTTTCCCCTCTCACCTAACCTGAAATCATCTCATTGACGGTGCGAGGCTAGAGGCCTAGTGTCCTCTCTTGTCAGCTCAGACTGACTGGATAAAATTAACGGCCGCCATCTTGAAGACAGACCTAATGGAGCAGCTCACTCTGAAGACTGTGCACTTCAGAGCCCCACAGACTTGGGGTGGAATGCTTCACTGTTTTAGCTATGTGGCTTTTGTATGTCTTAGAGTCCGGCCACAAAACAAGAGTCGATATCCCATTTGCCTCATAGAATCATAGTAAGATTTAAATATGGCAAAACACCTAGCCTCGTGCATGGCACATACTCAGTAGTTCGAGAAGGTAATCCTAGGGTTGGGCATGTGGCCTAGTGCCAAAATATGTGTTTTGTTTGCAGGAGGATGTGGGCTTGATTCCCCAGCACCATGTATCAAAAAAGGATTATCTGCTTTTGTAATGGATATGCGGTATCCTTATTTATTAGTGAATGGGGTAGGAGGGATGATATTAAGACCACTTAAAGTTTGTGGGACATGGGATCATGGTTCTCACCTACTTTATCTGCTGAATGACTCTTCTATGCTGATTTTAATCCTTAATTCCCAATATCCTGGTATTTGGAGGCAGGACATTAGTGAGGTGAAGGATGGGCCCGTAATGAATGGGATATGAGAGACTCAGAGAACTTCTTCATTTCTTCTGTCTTGGGAAAACTCAAAGAGAAATTGGATATCTGTGAACATGATAATGGACCCCAACAGGACAGTGCTCTATTTGTAAGCTGTCCAGTCTATGGTAGGTTGGTATACCTCAAAGAGACAAAGATGCCTCATAGAGAAAAGAGACAAGAAAAAGCAGAGACGCTGTGGATAGGGGCAATGGGAAAGGAATCACACTTCAATGACAGTGATGTTTGGAGCCCCGAGAAGCTCCTGATGCTGACAGTTCAGGAGCCAGAGATTTAAGAAACATACTTACCTTGCAAACAGACAGCATGCCCTTGCCTAAGAGACATAACAATGGAAACAGAGTCTATATTCATGTCTAGTACTTGAAGAAATGAATGCTCAGAGAAGTCAAGGTCATCTAGCGAGAGTGGCAGGGCCAAAAGAAAACCCAGGTCTTTTGCTATCCCTATCCAAAATTGCGTGGATCTACTGTCAGCCTATATTTTCATCACGAGAAAACTGTTCTGAGTTTAGTCAGGAGGTTTCTTGTTGGTTTGTTTGTGTGTCTCTATTATCAACCCAACAAACAACATGAGAAGAAAGATAAGACTTTTACTAGGAAGTCTATAGTGTATCTGTGTATGTAGTCCTTGCTGGCTTTGATTTTAATATTTCCTGAGAACAGGGGCCTTGTTAATGGATAGGAAGGGAATGAGGGCTCGGGACACATTAAATATATTTATTGAATGTAAATCAGAGCTAATTTAGACCCATATCACCCCAGTTAGATTCATGCTATTAAATATATACACTGAAATAACCCCCCAAAACAATATATAAATAAATATGCTGATAAGGAATACAAGGAGAAAAGGAGAATCCTTATATGTTACTGGTAGGAATGTCAACTATTCAGCCACTATGAAAATGAAAAATAAGACATAAAACATGCTACTGTTTAATCCCGCTATCATGAAAGAATTAAAGCCCGCACACAGCAGAGATCCCTGCACAGCCAGGTTTATCATGGCGCCATTCACAATATCCAAGATAAGGAATCGGCCTCAATGTCCATCAAGAGATGAATAGTTAAAGAAAATATGGCACAGATACAAAATAGAGTCGTCCAGCCACAAAGAAGAATGAAACCCTATTGTTTGCAGGAAAGTGGAGAGAACTGGAGGGCTTGCCGAACAGAACGAGCAGACTCGGAAGGAACCATGCATCTTCTGTGAGGAGACAAACAGGAGGGTTCAATGAGCTGAAAGCAGAGGCGACGCCGATCAGCATGCGATGTTCGCATGTAAGGAAGACACCACGGTGACTCCGGCTGAGTCCCGCAGTCAATACGTGTTCACGCGTAATTAGGAAAGTATGCATAGATCCAGAAGTAGAACTCTGGATAATTAAGGCTTCTGACATCCAGCAAGGATAAAGTCTTGGATGTTTGCTAAAACTTCTCGTGATGAAAGCTCCTTAACTCTAACAACTCTCAAGCAACTGTGAAACTATGTGTTGTTCAAATCAGTGTCCTACGGGACTGGTAGGGTGGTCCAGTGTGTCAAAGTGCTTGTCACCACACCTAAGGGGCTGGCGGAATGGTCCAGTATGTCAAGGAGCCTGTCACCAAACCTGACATTCTGAGTCTAATCTCTAGAACCCACATAAAGGAAGGGGAGAACTGACTCCTACAACTTGTCTTCTGACCTACAGGCAAACACACACACACACAGAGAGAGAGAGAGAGAGAGAGAGAGAGAGAGAGAGAGAGAGAGAGAGAATTTTTAAAAAGAGATTGAGTCACCCATACTCTCAAAAAAATTGGTCTTGGAATGGAAGAAGGTAGGTTTGAAACACCTAGCTCTTTCTGGCTCTTCACAAGATCTAACTAATGCAAGTGTGTGTAGAATATTCTAGAAGGTACTGGGATGCAAGAGTAGAGTGGGTGGTGGGAAAGGATGGACTTGAGAATTGTAAGAACAATGGATAGCTGTTAGGTCGTGGGCTTGGTGGCATGGCAAAGAAAAGAGAGTGAGCATGTCGCTCACAGTGAGCCATTGTGGGGAGGAACCCCCTCAGAGGAGCTGTGGGCAAAAGAAAGGTGATCTCTTGGTAAGTTCAAGTGCGTCCCTCACCCTGCAAACCTGGCCCTTGAGCCCTGTGGCTCTGGCTTCATCACGTGATGCCAATGTCCTAACAGGAACCTGTCTTCAGGGTGAAGTTCTCCAGTCTGGTGTGGCTGCTGGAGGTCACAGGCTCCTGGTTTGGGGGGCCTTTTTTGTTTTTTGGTTTTTTTTTTATGTCTCCTTCTGGTGACTTCTTCTCTTCATTGAATCAGTGGGTGACCACCCCTGAGAGACAGTGTGGGTTCTGGAAACTAATTGCACCTTGAACACAAATTTGGGGGCCATCTGCATAATGGGAAATGCAAACAGAGGTGGGAGGAGGGAGGCACTCCTGTTTAAAATTGAAGACCCAGCCTCTGAGGGAAGGAAAAATGCCACAGCTGTTTTTCCTAAAATCGTTCTCACCTCAGTTGGGCACAAAATAAGCAGGATGTACGTGGTAACTCAGGGAGTGTCCATCTAAAACCTGTTTGTCTCAGGGCTTGTCTCAGTTGGTAGAATGTTTGCCCGACATATTTGAAGGCTTCAGGTTGATCCTTGGCACCACATAAACTGAGAGTGCACATATAGGTGCATGCCTTTAATCCCAACCCCGGGGAGGTGGAATCAGGAAGATTGGGAGTTCTGAGTCACACTTGGCTACATATCAAGTTCAAGGCCATCCTGAATTACCTGAGACCCTGTGTCAAAAACCAAACTGACCAAACAAAAACAGTTCTTAATCTATCTGATCCCCCTTCGAAGCCGAAGGCACAAAGATAAGAGTCACTGAGGCATCTTGCTGCAGGTTTTGCATGGTGCTGTTCCAGACTCCCCCCAGCACCTGGGCATCTCTGCCATTATTTAGAACTTGCAGAGTCACCTTGGCTTCCAGGACCAGCAGAACCTTGAGGACAGACCATACAGTGAGTTTACACCCAATACAAGAGCACTCATTTCAAAGGAACCAACTTGTTAAGTGACAAGAATGTCTTCAAACTCTGTTGTAGAGGCAGAACTGAGATAACAATGAACCAGACCATACTGGGATCAAGACTGCCGGTCCCCTAGGCCCCACTTCTTCCCCTGTGAACCTAAAGTTCACGTCAGTTCCTACAAAATAGGTTGAGATGTTTAATCTCGTGCATCTTCTCAACATAGCTGTGCTGATTAAAATCCTGTATCACCTTTCACCTTCATCTCCATTTTGGACAAGTAACCTGAGATGACATGCTGAAACCCAGAGAATTGGGAATTCCATTCTGGAGAACAGCTGTATGGATTCCTGTGAGAAGTGGAGACAGGTATGGCTGAAGCTACCATATTGATCTCTCCCCTCCCCTAATACAGATTATTTTGATTGATCCCTCCCCCAAAGGCTCAGATACCTAGAAGTTATTCTCGCCACACTTAAGGGTATGCTGACAGACTATCTCAGAGCAGCCCACAAGCTCAGCCAGGGAGAGAGGCTCCTCTGGGTCTGTATTCCCTCATCTACACACATAGGCCATTTGTGAACGGAGCTGCAGTAACCTTGTCCACACCCTACCAGCTGCCAAGCATGTGGCTTTGCCTCCCCACTGGCCTGCCTGGTCTGACCTGCTGGACTGCAGGGCAGAGGAACACGGCTGGCAGCAGCTCTGACACCCTCCTCACACACCGGACACTCCAAAACGAGAAGCCTAGGAAGAAAATTCTGGGTCTCCACAGGAAGGAAGAATTTTTTAAGTTATTTTGTTTTATTTATGTTTTCATTCACTTTTTTCTCACTATTTTAATCGTGTTTACATGTTAATTTTTTAACTTGGGTCCTTTCGGTTTGCATATATTCATATATAGATTTCATTTCACTACTGTGTCTGTTTTTGAACTATTCTGTATTCAATGTTTTTATTCTATTTGTTTATTTTTGCCATCAAAGGCTGTTCTCTCTTCCCACCCTGTGGAATCAAACCGAGGTCTTCGGGTTGAGAGAAGTCTTGTCATCTTGCCAGCCCATGATGTTCTTACTTTAAACTGTTTCTCCTCCTAAGCAGAGGTGGAGGTTCAGCCAGCACTTTGAACACATAGTATGAGAGCTTTGAAACTTTCCTCAGCGGAGGTGAGGCCTCATATGAGAGAAAATGCACCTTATTCCATCCACAGTTTAGTTCTGTTTAAACTGAGGTGCAGACTTTAGGATTAAGGATAGGACAGGGGCTGGGAAGGTAGCCAAGTGGGTCAGAGCACTTACTCTGCAAGCATGAAGATCCAGTGTAGAAGCTCAGCAGCCACACAGAAAGGCAGGCACGCTACGCAAACACCTTTAAGGCCAGCACTGTGGGGGTTGGAGACAGGAGGATCTCTGTGGCTTGCTGGCTACCAGTTTACTTCAGGTTCAGTGAGAGACTCTGTCTTCAGAGATGGTGAGGGGATGGAGCAGGACATCTGACATTCTTCCCTGTGTGAGACCTTGTATGTAGGGGTATACCACATACACACATACCACATATAAACCACAGAAGCATGTATGCACACATGCATATGCACATGCACACGAAGAGAGACAGACAAAAATTCCTAGGAGATGTCCTTCCCTGGTTGGCACAATTATGAAGTAAGGAACCAGGTGGGCTGAAGACCCACTGCTAGCTAAACACAACAAAGAGAACATAGCATAGAACAACAAAGAGGAATGACAGTTACTGTTGTCACTGCACATGCAAGAAACAACTCCATCAGTTGCTCCTAAACTCTTTCAAATTGCACAATGCCAGTGCACTTTTGGAGGAGCAACCACATTGAGTGAAACTCATGGACTACACAGTCTACATTGTAATAGCCTGGACTACAAAGCAGACCTGATTTCTACTACTCACACAGAGAAAGCAAAGCCCTCCAGCTTAACAGGGCATACAGAGTTAGAATCCACCACAAGGCAGAAAGTGCAGCTGGACTAAGTCCAACACTGTACGACAAACTAATATCCCGGGGCACATTGTTGAAAGGAGACTATGCTGTAAGAAGACACACATTTAAGAGGGAATGGCATACACATCCCAGTAGAAATTCTAATTTCATGACTGAAATATGGGGCACGGGGAGATAGAAAAATAAAAACACAAGGTAAGTTGGCTCCTCAGAAGTTTCTAACTCTCTAGTACCAACAGAAGAAATACAAAGACAACACATGGGGCAAATCCAAAAAAGACTTGGAGACCCTGTAAAATCATCAGAGAATTCGGAGAATTTCAACAAAGCAAAACTTAAAATACAGTTGAAAATGTCAAAGTAAACTAGAATAAATGGAAGAAAACTGTCAAGACTTAAACATAATGCTGTCAAATTGGCACCTTCAGAGAGCAAAATGGGAAACAAAATAATTTAGAGAGTTCTAGACTTTTGGGACATGAGTAAGAGGAGGAAGATAAGAATAATGGGTCTAAACCAAGGTACCAACACATAGTCTATGGCAAAAAATCTATTCCACAAATTAAGCAGTAAGTTTCCCACATCTTAGGAACGATATGAATGTCCAGGTATAAGAGGCATTTAGATCCCCAAATAGACAGATCTAGAAAAGACACTTTCATGGTCAGAACAGAAAGAAATGAAAAAGCTGCATGAAGCAAGAAGCAAGTTATTTATAAAGGCATATTTGTAGGCTTAGATTTTTTTAAAACCTATTTTAATAAGGGTTCTTAAATGCTTCAACTTCACTTCTAGCCTACCGACCAAAGCTAAGGGAGGAAGATGGTTAGGAGGACATGGGGTGTAGACCTGTCTAGAAGTAGTTCTTTGGGTGTAATTCCAGTCTTCGTTATAAGCAGTTCAGTCCAAAACATCAAACACAAATCAGTCAGGAGCAGCAGCTCTATCCAGAAGAAACCACAAGGCTCTGCCAAATCAGTAGGAGTCGGCGGAAGCAGCAAAAAGCAGCTGGAAGACCATAAGACAGTCTCTGGCATGTTTCTCTCTATAAGTCACAACAAGCAAAAATCAGAGAAGGCTAGCAAATCCTTGCCAGGTGAACCAATGCAAGAGTGCCATGAGGGCCATTCACTGTCTGTTGGGTTATACTTCCACTCTTTCCAAACATCATGAGTCCCTCCAAGTGTCTGCCTCAGTAAAACATCCTCTCATGTGTCTGCTTCAGCAAAACCTACTCACATAAAAGAGCTTCCAGGAAAACACTACATGACACTACCAAGTCTCCCAAGAAACCAGAAAGTTCCATTTCACATACTCATCAAAATAACCAAATTCTCAGAATAAACTCTAAAAATCAGGAGTTGATAGAATGGTATATTTTAAACCCTGATAATTATTCCCAGCAATACTATCCTTCAAGACGGAAGACATAAATCCCATCTATCACAGGGATCAACTAAAGGGATTTGTGATGACTAAGTTGGGGTGGAAGAGGATACAGAGAATCATAAGTATGAAAGAATGGAAGCAAAGTTTAGAGCAGCGACTGAAGGAACAGCCATTCAGAGCCTGCCCCACATGTGGCCTGTGTATACACACACACACACACACACACACACACACACACACACACACACACTGCCACCAAAACTAGATAAGATTGATGAAGCTAAAAAGTGCATGCTGAAAGGGACCGGATATAGATCTCTCCTGAGAGACACATCCAGAGCATGTCCAAGACAGAGGTCAATGCTAGCAGCAAATCACCGAACTGAGAACAAGACCCCCTTGGGGGGAATTATACGAAGTATTGAAAGAGCTGAAGGGACTTGCAACCCCATAAAAACAACAATGCCAACCAACCAGAGCTTCCAGGGACTAAACCACTACCCAAAGACTATACATGGACTGACCCAGGGCTCCAACTGCATATGTAGCAGAGAATAGCCTTGTTGGGACACCAGTGGAAGGGGAAGTCCTTGGTTGCCAAGTACTTCCCAAGTAAGGGAGGTGGATGGGAGAAACACCCATATGGGGGAGTTGGAAGGGATGCAGGCTTATGGACAGGAAACCAGGACAGGGAATACCATTTGAAATGTAAGTAAAGAAATGTATCTAATAAAAAAATGTTAAATGAAAAAAAAAGGAATTGATGTAATGGAAAGAGATTACGATATAGCTTTGATACAGCATTGAATGCAGAAGCACAAATAAATATTTAGTTCTATTTGTTGAATGAGACATATATATGATACATTTGGTACAAATGATATACATGATAATAACATAAATATATTGTGTATTATACTTACATGTATACATATATTACATGTAAGCCTACATATTTAAACAGTTTCCATGTTCCAAGTATAAGTTTTTTGAACAGTAGAATGATAGTGTGTTGTGTAATCTTGTTCATAGGAAATAAAAGGTAAGTTTAAAAGTAAAAAATAAGTATGAAAGATTTGATAGAATCAAACACACAAAAACAGGAGATAAGCAAATGTTAGGCCAACCTAGCCAGATTGATAAGTTCCAAGCCAGTGAGAAATGCTGTCTCAAAAAAAAATGTGGACATCCTGAGGAATGTACCCGAGTGTGACCTATGACACATATGTACACACTCATATGTACACAGAACATAGACACTCATATATACTCACATTCTCAAATAAATAAATAAGTATATTTAAAGGTAAAAGTCCCTCAAAATGAAAATTTTAAAATACCAGAGGGGAAGAAGTGAAAGAGGACACTAAAATTTGAAAGATTACCCATGTGCATGGATTAACAAAATACAATTGGAAAAGTGGCCATGTTTTCAAAAACACAAACTACATCTTCTACCTTGAAACCACACAAGAAAAAACTTCTGCAAATTGAATTGTGTTTCTGGCCAAAATAAATCAAAATTATACATCCTCCAAGGCCCACTACAAATCTTAATTTTTCATGAAGCTTTTCCTAATTACTATAGTCCCTATGGGTCTCTCTTAATTTCTATAATTGCCTGACTCACTGATTCATTAATTAATAACTATCTATTGAACAAACTCTGTGCACACGACTCAGTGTGTGTGAGACCGGAACTATAATTCCTAACTCCAAACACGGAGCAAACAATGAATGCTTCCAAGGACAACTGAATCAGCTACATGGAAGGAGCCCTTCCTAAACACCAAACAAGAAAGGAATTCTGGGGGCCCTCGCTTGAAAGATCTGAATGAGTAATTTCCTGAAAGTCAATTAGGTCTAAAAATATAGGTTTATATGGTTCTGATGAAAAATAAGTTTTTCTTCAGAATGAAATAGAAAGGGCCAAAGGGATGGCTCCATGGGTAAAGGTGCTTGCTGCCAAACCTAATGACCTGAGTTTGATTCTCAGGACCTACTCCTAGGAGGTGTTCTCTGATTTCTTCACTCATACTACATAGTATTCATACACACATGCGCGCACACACACACACAAATAGATAAATGTTTAAGAAGTTTTAGCTAAAGAAGGGTGAGGGCATTTGAAATGGAAAAAATGTCACATGTAAACAATATCTATGGGAGTTAGTGTGGGGTTAAAAAGGGAGAAGATCCCGGAAGGGGCGGCACAGGTCTTCCTGGTTGCTGCCGCTGCAGAGAGCCCCTGGGCAGCACCCCACGGGCGAACCTGAGCCTCGGGACCACAGGTAAGACCAAATTTTCTGCTGCAAGAAAGCTGCCTGGTGAGCTTGGGACACACGGAAGCAGAATTTCTCTAGGACCGGGCACGTTCTGTGTTTACCGGAAGTCCCACACCCGCGGATCCCAGCCCGCAGCAGCTCTCTGCTCCCAGACCCGGTGAGAGAGAGACCCAACCGCCTGGTCAGGTGGGCACTCCTGAGGCTGCAGAGCGGAAGAGACCACCAACACTGCTCACCCCTGCCCACATCCCTGGCCCAAGAGGAAACTGTATAAGGCCTCTGGGCTCCCGTGGGGGAGGGCCCAGGAGCGGCAGGACCCCTGCCAGAGACACCGCCGGACCCTGAAGGAAACAGACCGGATAAACAGTTCTCTGCACCCAAATCCCGTGGGAGGGAGAGCTAAACCTTCAGAGAGGCAGACAAGCCTGGGAAACCAGAAGAGACTGCTCCCTGCACACACATCTCGGACGCCAGAGGAAAAAGCCAAAGACCATCTGGAACCCTGGTGCACTGAAGCTCCCGGAAGGGGTGGCACAGGTCTTCCTGGTTGCTGCCACTGCAGAGAGCCCCTGGGCAGCACCCCACGGGCGAACCTGAGCCTCGGGACCACAGGTAAGACCAAATTTTCTGCTGCAAGAAAGCTGCCTGGTGAACTCAAGACACAGGCCCACAGGAACAGCTGAAGACCTGTAGAGAGGAAAAACTACATGCCCGAAAGCAGAACACTCTGTCCCCATAACTGACTGAAAGAGAGGAAAACAGGTCTACAGCACTCCTGACACACAGGCTTATAGGACAGTCTAGCCACTGTCAGAAATAGCAGAACAAAGTAACACTAGAGATAATCTGATGGCGAGAGGCAAGCGCAGGAACCCAAGCAACAGAAACCAAGACTACATGCCATCATCGGAGCCCAATTCTCCCACCAAAACAAACATGGAATATCCAAACACACCAGAAAAGCAAGATCTAGTTTCAAAATCATATTTGATCATGATGCTGGAAGACTTCAAGAAAGACATGAACACACTTAGGGAAGCACAGGAAAACATTAATAAACAAGTAAAAGCCTACAGAGAGGAATCGCAAAAATCCCTGAAAGAATTCCAGGAAAACACAATCAAACAGTTGAAGGACTTAAAAAAGGAAATAGAAGCAATCAAGAAAGAACACATGGAAACAACCCTGGATATAGAAAACCAAAAGAAGAGACAAGGAGCTGTAGATACAAGCTTCACCAACAGAATACAAGAGATGGAAGAGAGAATCTCAGGAGCAGAAGATTCCATAGAAATCATTGACTCAACTGTCAAAGATAATGTAAAGCGGAAAAAGCTACTGGTCCAAAACATACAGGAAATCCAGGACTCAATGAGAAGATCAAACCTAAGGATAATAGGTATAGAAGAGAGTGAAGACTCCCAGCTCAAAGGACCAGTAAATATCTTCAACAAAATCATAGAAGAAAACTTCCCTAACCTAAAAAAAGAGATACCCATAGACATACAAGAAGCCTACAGAACTCCAAATAGATTGGACCAGAAAAGAAACACTTCCCGTCACATAATTGTCAAAACACCAAACGCACAAAATAAAGAAAGAATATTAAAAGCAGTAAGGGAAAAAGGTCAAGTAACATATAAAGGGAGACCTATCAGAATCACACCAGACTTCTCGCTAGAAACTATGAAGGCCAGAAGATCCTGGACTGATGTTATACAGACCCTAAGAGAACACAAATGCCAGCCCAGATTACTGTATCCAGCAAAACTCTCAATTAACATTGATGGAGAAACCAAGATATTCCATGACAAAACCAAATTTACACAATATCTTTCTACAAATCCAGCACTACAAAGGATAATAAATGGTAAAGCCCAACATAAGGAGGCAAGCTATACCCTAGAAGAAGCAAGAAACTAATCGTCTTGGCAACAAAACAAAGAGAATGAAAGCACACAAACATAACCTCACATCCAAATATGAATATAACGGGAAGCAATAATCACTATTCCTTAATATCTCTCAATATCAATGGCCTCAACTCCCCAATAAAAAGACATAGATTAACAAACTGGATACGCAACGAGGACCCTGCATTCTGCTGCCTACAGGAAACACACCTCAGAGACAAAGACAGACACTACCTCAGAGTGAAAGGCTGGAAAACAACTTTCCAAGCAAATGGTCAGAAGAAGCAAGCTGGAGTAGCCATTCTAATATCAAATAAAATCAATTTCCAACTAAAAGTCATCAAAAAAGATAAGGAAGGACACTTCATATTCATCAAAGGAAAAATCAACCAAGATGAACTCTCAATCCTAAATATCTATGCCCCAAATACAAGGGCACCTACATACGTAAAAGAAACCTTACTAAAGCTCAAAACACACATTGCACCTCACACAATAATAGTGGGAGATTTCAACACCCCACTCTCATCAATGGACAGATCATGGAAACAGAAATTAAACAGTGATGTCGACAGACTAAGAGAAGTCATGAGCCAAATGGACTTAACGGATATTTATAGAACATTCTATCCTAAAGCAAAAGGATATACCTTCTTCTCAGCTCCTCATGGTACTTTCTCCAAAATTGACCATATAATTGGTCAAAAAACGGGCCTCAACAGGTACAGAAAGATAGAAATAATCCCATGCGTGCTATCGGACCACCACGGCCTAAAACTGGTCTTCAATAACAATAAGGGAAGAATGACCACATATACGTGGAAATTGAACAATGATCTACTCAATGATAACCTGGTCAAGGAAGAAATAAAGAAAGAAATTAAAAACTTTTTAGAATTTAATGAAAATGAAGATACAACATACCCAAACTTATGGGACACAATGAAAGCTGTGCTAAGAGGAAAACTCATAGCGCTGAGTGCCTGCAGAAAGAAACAGGAAAGAGCATATGTCAGCAGCTTGACAGCACACCTAAAAGCTCTAGAACAAAAAGAAGCAAATACACCCAGGAGGAGTAGAAGGCAGGAAATAATCAAACTCAGAGCTGAAATCAACCAAGTAGAAACAAAAAGGACCATAGAAAGAATCAACAGAACCAAAAGTTGGTTCTTTGAGAAAATCAACAAGATAGATAAACCCTTAGCCAGACTAACGAGAGGACACAGAGAGTGTGTCCAAATTAACAAAATCAGAAATGAAAAGGGAGACATAACTACAGATTCGGAGGAAATTCAAAAAATCATCAGATCTTACTATAAAAACCTATATTCAACAAAATTTGAAAATCTTCAGGAAATGGACAATTTCCTAGACAGATACCAGGTATCGAAGTTAAATCAGGAACAGATAAACCAGTTAAACAACCCCATAACTCCTAAGGAAATAGAAGCAGTCATTAAAGGTCTCCCAACCAAAAAGAGCCCAGGTCCAGACGGGTTTAGTGCAGAATTCTATCAAACCTTCATAGAAGACCTCATACCAATATTATCCAAACTATTCCACAAAATTGAAACAGATGGAGCCCTACCGAATTCCTTCTACGAAGCCACAATTACTCTTATACCTAAACCACACAAAGACACAACAAAGAAAGAGAACTTCAGACCAATTTCCCTTATGAATATCGACGCAAAAATACTCAATAAAATTCTGGCAAACCGAATCCAAGAGCACATCAAAACAATCATCCACCATGATCAAGTAGGCTTCATCCCAGGCATGCAGGGATGGTTTAATATACGGAAAACCATCAACGTGATCCATTATATAAACAAACTGAAAGAACAGAAACACATGATCATTTCATTAGATGCTGAGAAAGCATTTGACAAAATTCAACACCCCTTCATGATAAAAGTCCTGGAAAGAATAGGAATTCAAGGCCCATACCTAAACATGGTAAAAGCCATATACAGCAAACCAGTTGCTAACATTAAACTAAATGGAGAGAAACTTGAAGCAATCCCACTAAAATCAGGGACTAGACAAGGCTGCCCACTCTCTCCCTACTTATTCAATATAGTTCTTGAAGTTCTAGCCAGAGCAATCAGACAACAAAAGGAGATCAAAGGGATACAGATCGGAAAAGAAGAGGTCAAAATATCACTATTTGCAGATGACATGATAGTATATTTAAGTGATCCCAAAAGTTCCACCAGAGAACTACTAAAGCTGATAAACAACTTCAGCAAAGTGGCTGGGCATAAAATTAACTCAAATAAATCAGTTGCCTTCCTCTATACAAAAGAGAAACAAGCCGAGAAACAAATTAGGAAAACGACACCCTTCATAATAGACCCAAATAATATAAAGTACCTCGGTGTGACTTTAACCAAGCAAGTAAAAGATCTGTACAATAAGAACTTCAAGACACTGAGGAAAGAAATTGAAGAAGACCTCAGAAGATGGAAAGATCTCCCATGCTCATGGATTGGCAGGATTAATATAGTAAAAATGGCCATTTTACCAAAAGCAATCTACAGATTCAATGCAATCCCCATCAAAATACCAATCCAATTCTTCAAAGAGTTAGACAGAACAATTTGCAAATTCATCTGGAATAACAAAAAACCCAGGATAGCTAAAGCTATCCTCAACAATAAAAGGACTTCAGGGGGAATCACTATCCCTGAACTCAAGCAGTATTACAGAGCAATAGTGATAAAAACTGCATGGTATTGGTACAGAGACAGACAGATAGACCAATGGAATAGAATTGAAGACCCAGAAATGAACCCACACACCTATGGTCACTTGATTTTTGAGAAAGGAGCCAAAACCATCCAATGGAAAAAAGATAGCATTTTCAGCAAATGGTGCTGGTTCAACTGGAGGGCAACATGTAGAAGAATGCAGATCGATCCATGCTTATCACCCTGTACAAAGCTTAAGTCCAAGTGGATCAAGGACCTCCACATCAAACCAGACACACTCAAACTAATAGAAGAAAAACTAGGGAAGCATCTGGAACACATGGGCACTGGAAAAAATTTCCTGAACAAAACACCAATGGCTTATGCTCTAAGATCAAGAATCGACAAATGGGATCTCATAAAACTGCAAAGCTTCTGTAAGGCAAAGGACACTGTGGTTAGGACAAAACGGCAACCAACAGATTGGGAAAAGATCTTTACCAATCCTACAACAGATAGAGGCCTTATATCCAAAATATACAAAGAACTCAAGAAGTTAGACCGCAGGGAAACAAATAACCCTATTAAAAAATGGGGTTCATAGCTAAACAAAGAATTCACAGCTGAGGAATGCCGAATGGCTGAGAAACACCTAAAGAAATGTTCAACATCTTTAGTCATAAGGGAAATGCAAATCAAAACAACCCTGAGATTTCACCTTACACCAGTGCGATTGGCTAAGATCAAAAACTCAGGTGACAGCAGATGCTGGCGAGGATGTGGAGAAAGAGGAACACTCCTCCATTGTTGGTGGGATTGCAGACTGGTAAAACCATTCTGGGAATCAGTCTGGAGGTTCCTCAGAAAATTGGACATTGAACTGCCTGAGGATCCAGCTATACCTCTCTTGGGCATATACCCAAAACATGCCTCAACATATAAAAGAGACACGTGCTCCACTATGTTCATCGCAGCCGTATTTATAATAGCCAGAAAATGGAAAGAACCCAGATGCCCTTCAACAGAGGAATGGATACAGAAAATGTGGTACATCTACACAATGGAATATTACTCAGCTATCAAAAACAACGAGTTTATGAAATTCGTAGGCAAATGGTTGGAACTGGAAAATATCATCCTGAGTGAGCTAACCCAATCACAGAAAGACATACATGGTATGCACTCATTGATAAGTGGCTATTAGCCCAAATGCTTGAATTACCCTAGATCCCTAGAACAAACGAAACTCAAGACGGATGATCAAAATGTGAATGCTTCACTCCTTCTTTAAATGAGGAAAAAGAATACCCTTGGCAGGGAAGGGAGAGGCAAAGATTAAAACAGAGACTGAAGGAACACCCATTCAGAGCCTGCCCCACAGGTGGCCCATACATATACAGCCACCCAATTAGACAAGATGGATGAAGCAAAGAAGTGCAGACCGACAGGAGCCGGATGTAGATCGCTCCTGAGAGACACAGCCAGAATACAGCAAATATAGAGGCGAATGCCAGCAGCAAACCACCGAACTGAGAATAGGTCCCCTATTGAAGGAATCAGAGAAAGAACTGGAAGAGCTTGAAGGGGCTCGAGACCCCAAAAGTACAACAATGCCAAGCAACCAGAGCTTCCAGGGACTAAGCCACTACCTAAAGACTATACATGGACTGACCCTGGACTCTGACCCCATAGGTAGCAATGAATATCCTAGTAAGAGCACCAGTGGAAGGGGAAGCCCTGGGTCCTGCTAAGACTGAACCCACAGTGAACTAGTCTATGGGGGGAGGGCGGCAATGGGGGGAGGGTTGGGAGGGGAACACCCATAAGGAAGGGGAGGGGGGAGGGGGATGTTTGCCCGGAAACCGGGAAAGGGAATAACACTCGAAATGTATATAAGAAATACTCAAGTTAATAAAAAAAAAAAAAAGAAAATAAAATTTTAAAAAAAAAGGGAGAAGATGGCTGATCTTTCCAGTGGCAGACTGAGCACACAGGAGCAATTAGACTTAGCTTTTGATGTCATAGGCATGGAATGCCTAGATAAATGGTTATTCCACAGGACTGAATGACCTGGGCTGTGTGACTGGGCCAAGAATGTTTTCTACACTGAGATCCTGATTCATAACCTAATGTATTGATTATAGATGAAGCCTAGGACAGACCGAGGGGATCTTTCAAAGAAGAGACTGGATAGAATGGGCATGGGGCAGATCAGAGACAAGAAAGGGAGTGAGAGACCAAGACTCCAGACCAGATAGGGAAGATCCTGGCTACAGTGAGTCAGGTGCATCCTCAGTGGAGCCTCCAAGTGCAGAAGAGGATAAAGACCCACAGTGGAGAAGTGGGATCAACTCAAGTGCAGAAGAGGATAAGGACCCACAGTGGAGAAGTGGGATCAACTCTATAGACTCCTCTCAGAGATTGTGTTTAAGGCAGGAAGCTGATATTCTAGTTACTTTTTTGTTACTCTGAGCAAATAAGTTGGAGAAAGAAGAGGTTATTTGTCTTACATGTTCAGGTCACAATCCATCACTGAGGAAATTTGGAGCTAGAGCTCAAAGCAGAAACTAGGAGCCAAGAACCATGGAGGGATCCTGCTTGCTGGAATACAGCTTGCCTACTCACTCACTATCTCGCACATTCCTGCATAGCTAGCATTCTTATATAAACCAGGACCATGTGCCTAGGGAAGACACCACCCATGGTGGACTGGGCCTCCCTACAGCAGTTGACAATCAAGGTAATCCTCCACGGGCATGCTACTCTCATCTTGGCATTCCTCAACCAAGGGCTCTCCTCTCGGCTGAATATAGGCTGCCAAGATAACAATTAAGGCTGACCAGCACAATCCACAAACCCAAGAGCGAGTAGATGTTTTGTACTTGGAAATTAGTAGCCTAGGCACATCTGCCTATTTTCTGTCCTCAGCCCCATTGTCAATGGACTTCTTGCATTCTTTCAGTCAGGTAGTGGAGAAAGGAAGTGACAAGTTAAGCAGATGAGCCTCTACCTTGGAAGTCAACTCCATCCAGCCATGAGTCTAGCTCTATGTCCCTACGCTTGTTACCTGATCTCACTCAGTCCGAGGTTTCTTCTGTAAAACAGGCGAGCCAGTTGTAGCTATTTAACAGGAGCCATGGGAAGTGTTAGAGTACACGAAAAAGGTTGGACCATGCAGTTGCTACTTCCTACAGTCATTATCAGAAAACGTTCTGAGGCAACAACAGAAGGGGAACCCAGGGAACCATTCAAAATCATACAATCTCCCAAACTATTTACCACAGGAAAGGCTAAGGGAAAGAAAATTTTCAGGCATTTGCTATGTGCCATCTACTAACTACCTAGTTAACTCTTACAATATCCCTAAAAGGTACCTATTATTCCCACTTCATGGACTAGAAAATCAGAGCAGAGAAAGACTAATGAGCTGACCCAAAGTTACACAGACAATGGTTGTGTTCTCACACATTAAAAAAGAAAATCTCAGGATATATTCGGAATTGTAATCATCTCACTTCATATAGTCCCATACTGTCTTAAAACTTGCACAAGTATCTATTATTACTGTAATCAGCAGGACAGATGGAGTGGTAGGGAAGACAGGCGGTCTTAGGGCGTTATCTAAAAATAAAGGGCTTTGGGGCTTCCTGGTAGAAGAGCCAGGCTCTGCTGCAATGCTGCCCACAGATACTAGGAGAAAGGTAAGCTGTGAAAAGCACCAAGAACTCAAGCTCTAAAGAAAAGACAAGAAAGGAAGATGGGTAAGCGCGTAATGTATTTGAAAGAGATTTCCATCTGAGATTGCTAAAATAATACAAGCATTTCATGCTTAAAGGGATAAACTTCCTTAATCTGACACATACTCTTAATCCCTTGATAAAATGCCTCTTTCCCCGCAGAGTGGACTCAGCTTCCTTATACATCGATCCCTAAGGGTCTGGACAAGGCACACAGAGATGCACTCTGTGATGGTGTTCCAAATAACAACAAAACAGAACAAACGGGAGACTCCAGAGTCCACAATGAAAACAGGGTTGAGAACCTGTTCTGATTAACCAAATTCTAAACCTCTGGGGGGGAAAAAGCCTGGGTGAGGGGAAAATCATCTTGATAGAGGGTGGTTTGAACAGAAATGAACGGAAATCTTTTTGTATAAGCCTCTCCAAGTTCAGTATTATATGATGTGGATATTCAAAGGCTGATATTAATAATACTTCAGACATGTCCAAGGTGGTTTTGAAAGTATTTGAAGATGATTGCCGTGCTGCTAAGAATGCATGGAAAGGAAGCTATCTTTCTTATGTTTAAATTTTTATTTATGATCATTGTGTTCGTGTGTGTGTGTGTGTGTGTGTGTGCGCGCGCACGCGCACGCACGCTATGTAAGTACAGTGCACTTGTGTTGCTGTACATATGTAGAGAAGTCAGAGAACAACTTTAGCACCATGGGTTCGAGAGAGAGAACTCAAATTTTTAAATTTGCTTTCACCAACTGAGCCATCTCATCTCCTGGAGAATTTGTCGTCCTCAGGCAAGGAGAGGACGTTTGCCTGCCAAGCATCCAGGGGAAACCGAGAGGTCTGGTCTATAGTTGTTGTTAAATAAAAAGGACATAACAAAAGATCAACAATAAGCAAACAAACAAACAAAGAGTGGAAGGTCCAAAGCACCTGTGTTTGAAATACTCTTTTATAAAGAATACTTTTTTTATTTTTCCATCTTCGAAGTGTGCGAGAGTGGTGAGCGTTTGTGTATCTCTTTTGTATGTATTTTGGTGACCATACATTGGAAGCCCTAGGTTAATGCTGGTAATCATCTTCCATTGCCCTTTCACATTATCCACTGAGGCAGAGTCTCTTAACCTACCCCAGAGCTCACTGAGACAGTGGATCTTGCTAGCCAGTTTGTATAAGTCCTACATGAGTGGTTCTCAACATGTGATCTCACCCCAATAGGGGTTATATTTTAGATAGTTCATTATGATTTATAGCATTATCAAAATTACAGTTATGAAGTAGCAACAAAATAAATTTATGGTTGGGGACGTTTACCACGACATGACAAACTGCATTAAAGGGTCTCAGCATCAGAAAGTTGAGAGCCCCTGCCTTATATATTCCTTCCAAGTCTGGAATTACAGGCAGGCTTCCAACCTGCCCAGCATTTACGTAAGTTTCTAAGGATCCAAATTCTGGTCTTCATGCTTTCATGATAGCTACTTAAACCATTGAGCCATCTCCCAATCCCCATGGAGAATTTTTTTTATTCTGTCAGGTGTTTTCAAATGTTCTCTAAATCAAATAATTAATCACTCAACATTTACTGCATTTTCTAGGCACACAAAAATGAAGGAAAATGTGGGATCGATTATCAAAGAGGTTATAGATGATGTAATACAGTGTGTTACAGTGTACGTTGTAATAGATAAAAAATTCTATCTATACACAGACATGCTTTACAATGCAATAAAATTGGTCTGCTAATTCTTCCATAGGCTTCAAGGACCTAGGGAGCCAAAGAGATGCCTTAGGCTGAAGGCTCCTAGCAAATCAGTGATCAATTTAGCATTCATTTGCCTCCTGCTGCCCAGAGTCCTCTGGGGAGTCAAGAAATTAGTTCTGCTATTCCTAACTTTGCTTTAAGAAGCCTGCTTGCTATTCTTAGCTTTCAAACGAAGTCTGGTGGGAAAACTGTGGAAATTCTGAACATTAAGAACAGATTGAGCAATTAAAAAAAAGCAGATTGAAGCGGTTTTTTTGTAGAAATTGAGCACATTTTTTAAAAAAGACAACTTATAAGAGAAAAGGGAGGGTACAAGTAGCTTCTTGACTCCAACAGAAACTTGGTGCACCACAGTAAAGGACAGAAAAGATACAACAAATTTCACCCCCACCTCTATCTTGACCTCTCCGACTTGAATGAAGAGATGGGAAGTGGAGGAGACGAGGTTGTTTCTCATATGTATCCTCCATCTTTATCGTCCATGGTGTACCACCTCTGCCTGAGAAAGCTGGCAAAGAGCTATCACTCACGGACAGTCTCCCAGCTCAACCTTGGTCCACATTTCCACACACTGAAAACTTGGTTGCTCCCGAGTTCATTGTGTTGGTATTGAAGACTCATCTTGCATTATCACAGGGAATTGACAAAGCTTCCTTTCTGGATAATGACCCAGATCATAAGGGTTAGTTTGTTGTCCTTGACAACTCTGCCAAGTTCATAATCCTTGTGTGGCCTGACAGTGTGACTGGTAGCTCCTTCTATGCCTGTTCTGGCTACTTAGAAGCTACAGACCATGGAGGTCTAGGTGGTAACATTGTTTTCCCTTGTGCCTTCTGATTCCTGATCCCTCCATATCTCTCTCACTGTTTTTCAAGTATTTATGTATCAGTCGTTCTCATAGGACCCAAGTAGAGAATAATGTACAATAAAGACAAAAAGTACAAGAGGCCTGATACTTCTGGGTGACCTCTTAGTTATCTTCTTTACCTCTCAAAAAAAAAAAAAAAAAAGAAAGGAAAAGAGAGGAAAGAAAGGCTGATGTGTTGCCTTATCAGCTGCCCCATGTGGTTTATCTAAGGGACAGTCATCTATTGTCTGTGTGTGTCTGATAAATTGTACTTCTTTCTGGGGATGTAGCCAAAGCCAATGGCTTCAAGGGCAGATTCTGCAAGACAGTGGACATCTGCCTTGCACAACTGTTCCCATGCTGTTATGGCTTCTAGAGAAGCCTCCTCAGAGCTGTCTTTGTGCTCATGCATGACTTTCCTATGCCACTCAGATCGCCAGCACTCAAGGCCCAGCTCAGGCATTGCTTCATCTGGATGCCTTTGCTCGCACAGCAGCTGAAGAAGAGGAGACTGGTCTAAACCAGCTGGCTCCCAGGGGGATCTTCTGGTCCAGGGACATATATAGGTGCTACCTCTAGAGTGAGAGTGGTTTGCAAGTCCCTGGAGCTCAGAGAAGGGGCTCAGTGTCTGAAAGTTGATGTGGAAAGGATAAAACGGGACAGCAACAACTTTAATATTTGTACTTAGGACTAGAGTTTCATGGTAGTAGAAAGAGCTAGGTCATGGGATGATATCATGGGATGCAGATACTCGCTTCAGTGAGTATGAACAATGACCCTAAGAGCAACAGAAATCTCAGAGACCACCCAAATAGCTAAAGATGACCAGTGAAGAACAGCGTTTGTGTAGAATCTGGTTCAGGTCCTGATGCCGTGTTTCTTGGCTCTTAGTGACAGCCTGTCTAACTCTAAGTAGAGAGAATATAACCTGATATTAAGCTAAAAAGATTCAGTGAGATGGTGGTAAGACACTCTTCCTATGCACAGCAGAGTCCTAGGTCCTTTGGTAGCTCTCATTGTTCTAGATCATTTCTGTTGAAACACACACATACCGTCTGTTCCCCAACCGTATTTTCCCTAACCGTGATTAGACAAACTGACCCTGGGCTGGGAGAAGACTCTGACACCAAGTCCTACCAGAAAAAAAGATGAGAAAGTGTGTCTGGGGCGTTCAAAATACTACTTGTATGGTCTAAATCAATCTGGAAATGTGGGTCTTGATAAAAGATGGCAGTGGCTATGACAGTTGAGAAAATAGGACATGAGCAGAACTGTTGTGACCAAAGTCTTCAGCCAGAATGGTGCAGGTGTTTAAAGAACAGTCAGGAAGACTCTAGGTAGACAGGCTTGGGGACAGACAAAGTAACTCACTATCAAAGAAAACAGTACACAAATAAAAGAACCTAGTGGTGTGTCCACCTGGCTCTTTATAATAAAACTCAAGCAGTCGCTATGAGCAGTGTCAGATTCTGTCCTATAAAAACTAGTTAGCAAAACCACATGATCATTTCATTAGATGCTGAGAAAGCATTTGACAAAATTCAACACCCCTTCATGATAAAAGTCCTGGAAAGAATAGGAATTCAAGGCCCATACCTAAACATAGTAAAAGCCATATACAGCAAACCAGTTGCTAACATTAAACTAAATGGAGAGAAACTTGAAGCAATCCCACTAAAATCAGGGACTAGACAAGGCTGCCCACTCTCTCCCTACTTATTCAATATAGTTCTTGAAGTTCTAGCCAGAGCAATCAGACAACAAAAGGAGATCAAGGGGATACAGATCGGAAAAGAAGAGGTCAAAATATCACTATTTGCAGACGACATGATAGTATATTTAAGTGATCCCAAAAGTTCCACCAGAGAACTACTAAAGCTGATAAACAACTTCAGCAAAGTGGCTGGGTATAAAATTAACTCAAATAAATCAGTTGCCTTCCTCTATACAAAAGAGAAACAAGCCGAGAAAGAAATTAGGGAAACAACACCCTTCATAATAGACCCAAATAATATAAAGTACCTCGGTGTGACTTTAACCAAGCAAGTAAAAGATCTGTACAATAAGAACTTCAAGACACTGAGGAAAGAAATTGAAGAAGACCTCAGAAGATGGAAAGATCTCCCATGCTCATGGATTGGCAGGATTAATATAGTAAAAATGGCCATTTTACCAAAAGCAATCTACAGATTCAATGCAATCCCTATCAAAATACCAATCCAATTCTTCAAAGAGTTAGACAGAACAATTTGCAAATTCATCTGGAATAACAAAAAACCCAGGATAGCTAAAGCTATCCTCAACAATAAGAGGACTTCAGGGGGAATCACTATCCCTGAACTCAAGCAGTATTACAGAGCAATAGTGATAAAAACCGCATGGTATTGGTACAGAGACAGACAGATAGACCAATGGAATAGAATTGAAGACCCAGAAATGAACTCACACACCTATGGTCACTTGATTTTTGAGAAAGGAGCCAAAACCATCCAATGGAAAAAAGATAGCATTTTCAGCAAATGGTGCTGGTTCAACTGGAGGGCAACATGTAGAAGAATGCAGATCGATCCATGCTTATCACCCTGTACAAAGCTTAAGTCCAAGTGGATCAAGGACCTCCACATCAAACCAGACACACTCAAACTAATAGAAGAAAAACTAGGGAAGCATCTGGAACACATGGGCACTGGAAAAAATTTCCTGAACAAAACACCAATGGCTTATGCTCTAAGATCAAGAATCGACAAATGGGATCTCATAAAACTGCAAAGCTTCTGTAAGGCAAAGGACACGGTGGTTAGGACAAAACGGCAACCAACAGATTGGGAAAAGATCTTTACCAATCCTACAACAGATAGAGGCCTTATATCCAAAATATACAAAGAACTCAAGATGTTAGACCGCAGGGAAACAAATAACCCTATTAAAAAATGGGGTTCAGAGCTAAACAAAGAATTCACAGCTGAGGAATGCCGAATGGCTGAGAAACACCTAAAGAAATGTTCAACATCTTTAGTCATAAGGGAAATGCAAATCAAAACAACCCTGAGATTTCACCTCACACCAGTGAGAATGGCTAAGATCAAAAACTCAGGTGACAGCAGATGCTGGCGAGGATGTGGAGAAAGAGGAACACTCCTCCATTGTTGGTGGGATTGCGGACTGGTAAAACCATTCTGGAAATCAGTCTGGAGGTTCCTCAGAAAATTGGACATTGAACTGCCTGAGGATCCAGCTATACCTCTCTTGGGCATATACCCAAAAGATGCCTCAACATATAAAAGAGACACGTGCTCCACTATGTTCATCGCAGCCTTATTTATAATAGCCAGAAAATGGAAAGAACCGAGATGCCCTTCAACAGAGGAATGGATACAGAAAATGTGGTACATCTACACAATGGAATATTACTCAGCTATCAAAAACAACGAGTTTATGAAATTCGTAGGCAAATGGTTGGAACTGGAAAATATCATCCTGAGTGAGCTAACCCAATCACAGAAAGACATACATGGTATGCACTCATTGATAAGTGGCTATTAGCCCAAATGCTTGAATTACCCTAGATCCCTAGAACAAACGAAACTCAAGACGGATGATCAAAATGTGAATGCTTCACTCCTTCTTTAAATGAGGAAAAAGAATACCCTTGGCTGGGAAGGGAGAGGCAAAGATTAAAACAGAGACTGAAGGAACACCCATTCAGAACCTCCCCCACAGGTGGCCCATACATATACAGCCACCCAATTGGACAAGATGGATGAAGCAAAGAAGTGCAGACCGACAGGAGCCGGATGTAGATCGCTCCTGAGAGACACAGCCAGAATACAGCAAATACAGAGGCGAATGCCAGCAGCAAACCACTGAGCTGAGAATAGGTCCCCCGTTGAAGGAATCAGAGAAAGAACTGGAAGAGCTTGAAGGGGCTCCAGACCCCAAAAGTACAACAATGTCAAGCAACCAGAGCTTCCAGGGACTAAGCCACTACCTAAAGACTATATATGGACTGACCCTGGACTCTGACCCCATAGGTAGCAATGAATATCCTAGTAAGAGCCCCAGTGGAAGGGGAAGCCCTGGGTCCTGCTAAGACTGAACCCCCAGTGAACTAGACTATGGGGGGAGGGCGGCAATGGGGGGAGGGTTGGGAGGGGAACACCCATAAGGAAAGGGAGGGGGGAGGGGGATTTTGCCCGGAAACCGGGAAAGGGAATAACACTTGAAATGTATATAAGAAATACTCAAGTTAATAAAAAAAAAAAAAACTAGTTAGCATGCCTCAGCCAGGTTCATGTAATTCTGCGTGGTTTGTGCAAAAATTGGAGAAACCAAAATCACTCCAAATTTTATGAAAATCCTTTTGGAGTCAAAAGACCCTTTCACAGGGGGTCACATATCAAATATCCTGCATATCAGATATTTGCATTAAAATTTATAACAGTATCAAAATTACAGTTATGAAGTAACAACAAAAATCATTTTATGTTTGGGATTGCCACAACCTGAGAGCTGTGTTAAAGGGTTCCAGCATTAGAAAGGTTGAGAACCACAGAGTTAGAGTTCTGTAATTTACACACTCCCTATACGTCTATTTCCCCCACGTCTATACTCGGACTGCCAAGATGGCTCGTGGGAAAATGTGCCTAATGCCAAGGCTGGCAACTTGAGATCAGTCCATGAGGTCCGCACAGTGGAAGAAGAGAACCAAATTGTCCTCTGATCTCCACATAGAGTGACGTGTGTGTGTGTGTGTGTGTGTGTGTGTGAGAGAGAGAGAGAGAGAGAGAGAGAGAGAGAGAGAGAGAGAGAGAGCGCCAGGAGTGATGGTGGACACCTTTAATCTCAGCACTTGGGAGGCAGAAACAGGTGAAACTCTAAAATCGAGGACTGCCTGGTCTTCAAAGTGAGTTCTGGGACATGTGAGGCTACACAGAGAAACCTTGTCTCAAAAAGAAAAGAAAAGAAGAAAAAAAGAAAGAAAGAAATGAAGGAAGGAAGGAAGGAAGGAAGGAAGGAAGGAAGGAAGGAAGGAAGAAATCAAGAGATGGAGTTAGGGGGTTGATGCATGTGTCCTAGCGCCTGCATGAATGTGTGCCTCATTGCTCTGACAGCCATGACGACAGGTCCTGCCTTCCATGTTATTTCCATGTGACACATCCCTTGTTTCTGTCTATAGAGATGTTTATGGCTCTGTATGAAACTATTCAAATTCCTCATTTGTATTTACTTTTAGCTTTATTTCTTTATTAATTTTTTCATACAATACAGTTTGTGCACACTTTCCCTCCCCTACCTTCTCCCAGATACTTGCTACCTCTCTCCCAATCCAACTTCAAGTCAAGTTGATGTTCTGTTTTTTCCTCTCTCTCTTTCAAAAATAAAAAAAGAACGGAAATCAAATAGCATCTGTGTCAACATTAGCAATGACATCATGCAGCATCACCTGTCCCCAGCTGTGACACATCACAGACAAAAGTACCTAACTCCAGTGTAGTTGTGAAGAAAGGCCAGAGAAACCCCAATAGGAGACATCACTGTACTCCTCAAGGACATCAATTATGAAAGGCAAATAAAAGGGTGGCTTTCAGGTTCATGTGATCCACCAATATTCTACACACTGTTGTTGTTTTAATTTTATTTGTGTGTTTGTGTCTGTCAGTCTGTCTGTCTGTATATGATACTCATGTGAAGTCCGGCAGAGGCCAGATGAGAAGGTGGAGAGCTGCCTAATAAGGGTCAAACTCCGGCAATACGTTAACCTCTGAGGAGCCATTTTCCAGCCTCAGCCACTGGAGCATAGCCACCTTCGTTCATTTCTGCGTCTTCCATAACTGCCTCTTACCTGACAAAGGCAGAGTTGAAAGATTCTGATGGAGCCTGTCTAGCCCATCGGCCGAGACATTGCACTACCTCACCCTTAACTGACCCCTCCTTCCATTTTCTTGTTTGTTCTTAAATTCTATGAAACATTTTGCAAAATTTCCAATCTTGCAATGGAATTGAGCTAAGAATCCATAAAAAATTAGCCTTGTTCTTGGGAAATTTACACCGAGGTGAAATCACACTGTGTCTACAGCTTACGCTGGAATATAATTCTTTAATCATAGAAAAAGAGAGGGGAATGATGAAGTAGATGTAGGGAAACGTTAAGAACGAGTGAAAATAAAAAACAAAAAAGAAAAAAGAGAGAAACAAAAAAAGAACGAATGGGTTTCTAGGAAGAGGACAGACATCCTGGGCATTTTTGGATAGATTTGTACTTTTCCTATATATTTTCAACCTTCTCAAAATTAAAGAAATATTTTTTAATTACATAGCTCTGTCAAAAGTAACGCTAGAGAGATCATCCCTCAGATACACTTTGCCAAACACCCACTACCTTCCTCAATTCCAGCCATGACTTCCTGCTACCCCAGCCCAATCAGTCTGTCTGGCCTCTCCCTGAGCTCTGTGAGGCTGCCATTCTGCCCCTCCTTCACTCTGCCCCTTCTTCACTGCCTCTTTGGGGCATGTTTTTGTTTGTTTATTTGTTTGTTTGTTTGTTTGTTCTGGTGTAATTCAACCTGAAGAAATTCTTTTTTCCACAGATTCTGCTGTGCCCCTTGTATTTCACTAATGAGTACTCACCTTGACTTCTGAGACTCCGGAGTGTTTCTCCTTTAACAATTTTTCACCTTTCTAAATTGGGTTTGCATAGTCTTGCATGTACGTCTGTGTGCCATGTGCATGCCTAGTGTCTGTGGAGGCCAGAAGAGACTGTCAGATAGATCCTCCTGGAACAGTAGAGCGATAGGTTCTTGAAAACAACCATGCCATGTCAGGTTCTGGTTCTCTGCACGAGCAGAAAGTGCCCTGTGGAGCATCTCTCTAGCCCCCCCTCTGTACCTGATGTTATAAAGGCAACGAGCCAATCTGAACATGAAAACCACAGCCCTGCCACGTGCCCCATCTCTACACACCTCCATCCCTTTGCAGCCCTCGGCCTCAGCATCGGGGGAGACGCACAAGCTATGGTGGCCTTTTCTTTTCTGCAGGGTCCTGGTAAGACAGAATGTCACCTGACGATGAGTTATTTCCGTTGAACAGGTGAGTAGACTGATGTCTGAAGAGAGCACATGGCTCAGAGAGTATCGACAGGAGGGACAGGAGCAGAGAATAGAACGCAGGCATCTGTGCTGTCGTGGATCCTCGCACCTCCCATTCATAGCAGTTCTGAGTGTATGGAAACTTCCATAATGATCTACTGCAACTCTCAGCTTCCTTCCACGTGTGCACATCAGGAGTAATAAAATCCTCTTTCTGGATTGGAGAAGAGGCTTAAAAAGAAGAGCCCGCATATCCCTGCTCAGCTCCTACAGACATAAAATGATTACCACCCTTGACTCCCCTACTCTCAACCTCCTCCCTCCTCCAAGGCTCCCTTCTGCACTAGCAGTGACCTAGGATCCCAGTTAAAGCAGCAGGTGGGCAGGCCTGCTGACAGTGTCTGTTGTGATCTTGCTGCTGGCAAGGGAACTGACGATACCTCATTTACACTTGGACTCTAGGAGCTTTCACTGCAGAATACAAAGCAGTACGCACTCATGGGGATTATATTTGCTGAGCACAGCTAGTGAAATAAACGCTAGAGAAGCCCAGGCAGCCTGCTTGGTCTTCCCCATTTTCAGTGCAGCCTGAGATGTGTTTATAATCTCCTCTCTACCGCAAGTGTGGTTTGAGCTGAAGATCGCGGTTCCAACAAAGACATAAAAGTCCTAATGGAAAAGATAAATCAGACTCATTTTTTTTTAATAAAACCCATTTTATTTTCAATTTCATTCCAAATTTTGTTTTAATGAAGTAATGCAAATCATTTAAAGAAAGGAATATTTAATTTTAAATTCTGATTCATTTTTAAGAATGACCAGAGGCAGGGTTTTAATTTTTTTGTATTATTGGACTCATAAACCGGGACCCATTAAGACTTCATTACCATGGTTCTGTGCAGTTTTATGAGATGAACAATGTCCACTAAGATGCCTCTTTTCCCATGGAGACTATAAAGCCTTGAGTCTGGACTCCAGTGAACCACTGGGGGAAAAAACTCCAACTCTCCTGTCACGAGCAAAATGTCTCCCTAGCCACACTGCCCTGAATTGACGCACACTCTGGGGCATGCTGGCATCTGCTGGTGGGTGTCGGGGTACAGGCTGATCATAGGCTGGCGTGCTTTTCAAGTCTTCCTAGATGCTACCTGCCCAGAAATGGCCCAAGATGCCCCTTGATGCTCAGGAAGGCTCTATCAGCCATAGCCATAATCCAATGGTAGGTTCCAGCCACCGGGGGAACTGGCAGGTTGAACTCCTTGCTCGGCCCATCACGATGACCAGGGGAGTCTTAGGAAGAGAATGTTCTGTGTATTTCAAGTAGAATGTTTGCTACAGCGGATGCTTTCATCATGCCAAAAGGCCAGCGTCTCACCCTGCTGGTTTGATCACAGAGGTTATTTTTTAAGATTAGAAATGAAACCAAATGAAGGTGCCAGGACCAGGTTAACTGTGGACATTTTATCTCTCGCAGTGCAGAGATACAAGTGCTTCCTTCTTGGCTATCTGTCTCTCTGCCCAAGAGTCCCTGCCTTCCACCACACAGGACATGGGATGGAGGGGAGAGGGAGCAGCTATAGGATTCGCCCCCTGTGGATAGGTGGATTCGGGGGTGGGGGAAGCCTCTTATCTCAACAGAGACCTCAACAGCAGTTCTCAGGTACAAAGCAAAGTGTGTGAAGCAGCCACACACTCATTTCCCTCCTTTCCCATTTGGGAGGACACAGTCCAGGAGGCTCCAGGCACAAGGAACTGGCTACAGTCTATACATATCTGCAGTGTGTAATGATCAGATGAGTCATGGGCAGCCCTTACCACTAAAATAACTTTAAACACTGTGTGTGTGTGTGTGTGTGTGTGTATGTGTGTATGTATGTATGTCTGTATGTGTGTGTTTATGTATGTGTATGTGTCTGTGTGTATGTGTGTCTGTATGTATATATGTCTGTGTGTCTGTGTGTAGGTATGTGTGTCTGTATGTGTGTGTGTCTGTGTGTATGTATGTGTATGTGTCTGTGTGTCTGTGTGTATGTATGTGTGTGTATGTATGTGTATGTGTCTGTGTGTACGTGTGTCTGTATGTATATATGTCTGTGTGTCTGTGTGTAGGTATGTGTGTCTTTATGTGTGTGTGTCTGTGTGTATGTATGTGTATGTATGGGTATGTGTCTGTGTGTCTGTGTGTATGTATGTGTGTCTGCATGTGTGTGTGTCTGTGTGTATGTATGTGTGTCTGTATGTGTGTGTGTGTCTGTGTGTGTCTCTGTGTATATGTATATACATGTGCACTTGTGCATGTATTCATATGACCCTTTACATATGTACTCATGTATGTAGAAGCTAGAGGACACTCAGGCTGCAGGGACTCATCAGGTGTCATCTACTTTGTTTTGTGAGACACGGTCCTGGGGCTCCCTAACTAGGCTAGGCTGCCAACTAGCTCCTGGGAGCTGCCTGTCTCCACCTCCTCGGCACTGGAATTACAAGCACGCACCACCACACCTGGCTTAAAAAAAATCAAGGTTTCTCTGTGTGTTTCTGGCTGTCCTGAAACCAGGCTAGTCTTGAACTCTGAAATCTGCCTACTTCTGCTTCCTGAGTGCTAGGAATAAAGGTATATGATACCATGCCCAGCTTGCACCTGGAGTTTTGTGTGGACTCTTGGGTTTGAAGTACATAGCCAGCACTTTACCAACTAACCATCTAAAAATTTTAACACGTAATAGCTGTCCATATATAGTTTAGGTGTGATGTTCTAACCACTGACCAAACCAGGTAACTAACCTTTACAGGCCCTTACTGTTTGGTGTCTGGTGCTTTCAAGCCCCCTCTTCTCGTTACCTACCAGACATATTATGGGTCAATGAGAACTACACTCAGCCTGCCCTTCTAGTCTCCAAATAACTCCAGTCTTACATTTCTGATCAAAGAAACAAGAGTTATTTTTTAAATGAAGTTAGTTTTATCTTCCCTCCTACAGGGAAACCACTTGGTCCTGCCCTCCCCATTCCATTGTTTAAAAACTCAGAGAACACTGTAGCTGTCTTCAGACATACCAGAAGAGGGCATCAGATCTCATTACAGATGGTTGTGAGCCACCATGTGGTTGCTGGGAATTGAACTCAGGACCTCTAGAAGAGCAGTCAGTGCTCTTAACCTCTGATCCATTTGTCTGGAGAGGAAATTGGAAAGGGGGATAACATTTGAAATGTAAATAAAGAAAATATCCAATAAAAGAAAAATTAAAAATTAATTTAAATTAATTTAAAAAACTCAGAGGAACTTGTGTAGGCTCAATGGCTACAAATGCAAAAACAAAAAACTTCAAGGAGAAATGGGAGGGGGATCCCCTTCTGCTCTGAGCTTTGAGAGGGGAGCAGGGCTCCCTTCAGAAAGGGAGAGTCTTTAAGCAAGATGTTTCCAGATTCTAAACAAAATCAGTAGAAAATAAAATTGAGGAGCACGTTGTCCACCACAGCAGGGCTCCTGAGTGTGCCCAGGCATCAGAACAGCCTCTCTACCAGGGCAAGGTCCCATCTGTTCCAGATATCCTTTCACCTCCCTGACCTGATGGAGCAGTGCCTGCAGGGTACCTCTTCCCATATTCCTGATGAGGGGCCTGGGCAAGCCCTCACTTCTCACTCTGGGGACAGCTATGGGTAGCCCTTTCCTCCATAGCCACAGCTGTCTCAACTTTCTCAATGCCGTGACACTTTAATACAGCTCCTCATATTGGGATGACCCCCAGCCCCAAAATTATTTTATTGCTACTTTCCAACCTCTATTTTGCTACTGGTACAAATTGTGATGTAAACAATCTGCTGTGAAGGATAGTTGATCTCTGTGTGGGTTGCGACCCAGCAGCTTGAGAACCATTGCTGCAAGTTGTTTAACGAGGATTCCTTGGGAAGGTATGCTGGTAAGAACAGCAATCTTGCCTTTGTGGGTATCTCCTTACCTTCATGAATTTACAGAATTCAGTGCAACTCCTCGCCCGCTATAGAAACAACGGACCAAAGTTTGTCACCTTCCTGGGTACTGCCAGCCACCACAGAGGACACTCTACTCTGGAGGGTCTTGGTGGTGGTTCCTCCAGCAAGAGTACCATTCTGGGTTTGCACACTGAACCTGGAGGAATTAGTAAATCATTTTCACATCAGCCCAGAACAGGCTATAGCCCCCAGTACTAAGTCTTGGGGGCTACACCTGGTAGAAAAATGCAGGACTCTGGTGCATACAGAACCCCAGCTCTGCACCCCAGCAGGAGAGGCAAGCCAGTTCCCCCAAAAAAATAGTTACATGCCTTCAGATCCACATTTCCGATGTGTGCTTCAGAGACATCAGTTCTCCTTGCACAGTGATCCCCAAATTTAAATCACCTGCGCCGCTGAGCAGGGCAGCCGTTAAGTCCACTTCCTGAAGAACCAGGAGCAGGCCCAGAGTGGGGACACACGTCGATAAGTTTGAAGCCAGCCCTGGCTATCTAGCAAGTTCCAGACCAGCCTCATCTAGACCTTACCTTGAAACATCAGGAAGTAAAAAGTAAAAAAAGTAAAAGAAAGAACATAATAAGAAAGTATATTTTTAAAATGGGCTCTGAGGAGTCCTGTCAAAAGAAGGCCTCCTACCCTTATGCTTTTCAATGAAAAGTCAACTGTATTCTGCTTAGATCTGAGGCGATACCAAACAGCCACCCAGTTGCTACTCGATGTTTTATTTACTGACTACAGATAGCAGAGAGCCAGTGATGACCAGCTGATGCCAAACTGGCCAAACAGTGGTGAGAAAGCCATGAGGAACGTGACACTATAACCCACTCTGTGACCCCTCACGTGTGATATGGTGATAACGTGACAACCTGCTTAGCTTTGCAGCAAAGAAATTCTGTGTCATCCCACCCCACCTGGATGGATGGTGTCCCTTTGCTTTCCCCTGCTGAGATGTTCTTTGTGTGCACACATGGCCATTTTGAGACTTGTGTTTGTGGTTGAAATAAGTCCTAGTCAGATCAGGGAGGCTTCCCACTGACATCACCACCACCACCATCATCATCATCACACATCTATATAAAATAAACTTTTGAGAGACACTGAAGTGAAAAGAAAAATACTGGACAATAATAATTTTAGAGCCTTGCTGTCTAATACAGTGGCTACTAGCCACAGGTGATTGTTTAAATTTTCATGCTCTCTTTACTAGTAGGAAGTGCCATTTTCCCCCTACACTAGTCACATCCAAGTGCCCATCAGCACATTTGACCAGTGGCTACCATATTGAATGGCGTTGATGGGAATTCCTATCATCCTCCCAGATACACTCCTGGACCACGTGCTATCAGCTCATTGGAGAGAACAAAACAACTCTAGACACTGGGCTTTCTGGGAGACAACGTGTAATCCTGATTGTCTTCAAAGAGCAGGAAACTCACAGGCCAAACAAGAGTCTTCACCAATCCTCAAGCTGCAGCCGGGTGGCCTGCATGCCAAAGTTGGAGGTCGGGGAGCTCCTCAGAGAGCATGGTGGGTGCTGTAAATGACTGGACGTTCACTTTCCACCCTCCCCATCGAATGTCCAGACAAACTGCCTTCCCCATCTAAAGGGACACCTCAGCACCAAAACAGCCTGCCTCCCTGGCTGATTGGGGGGTTTCCTTAATATCTTTTTTACACCTTGACCTCCACAAACAGCCACTGTTTACCTAGGATCTGGTGACTTTGTCTGGTAACTCTGTCAGCTTTGGGACCATTTGGTAAAGGAGTAAAGCTTCTTTTCAGCACTGGCTCAGTAATTCCTCATGTGCCCAAACTGACAATGCTACTCACAAGGTCAGCACCTTCCCTGTCTCTCCCCTCCCTTCCCGTTTCTACTGGCTTTTGAGGAATGGCACTTTTAGGCTCACAGCAAAACCAAGAACAGAGTTCCTTCAACCTCCCTGACCACCAACACCCCATCCCCCAATTTGTGATAGTAAATGGCTCTACGTTGACATAGTTTGCAACCAAGTCTATAAATTATATTAGGTTCACCCTTGGTGTTACTTCTTAATTTTTTATTCTATTTTATGTGTATTAGTGCCAGATTCCCTGGAACAGGAGTTATATTACCTATCTGTGTGTGTGTGTGTGTGTGTGTGTGTGTGTGTGTGTGTGTGTGTGTGTGTGTACGCACACCATGTGGGTGTTGGAAACCAAACCTATGTCCTCTACAGGAGCAATTAAGTACTGTCAACCACTGAGCCATCTCTCCAGCTCCCAGCATTTCTTTCTATCGGTTTGGACATTGGATAACAACATGCATTCAGTGTTACAATATCTTATCAACAATTTCCCAGCCCTAAAAGTCCTCTTGCTCTGTCTACTTACCCTACCCTCCTCAGTCCTTACATCCAGCCCTCCCTTTCTTTAACAACCCTGTTTGCTGCTGGCTCCAATAACTGCCTCAGCGGTCCCATCTTCCAGCGCCCAAACTCAAGCCGGTTCCACAGAAGCGGCGGGAGACAGTTCCCGCCTGAGAGTTGGCTCTACTTTGGACTCCAGCTGAGGCTCATGGGCAGCAGGGCTGCGCTCTGGCGCCCTTCAGCCTCTTGCTGGTCCCCATGACCTCATCCTCCCAGCCGGAGCCGACAGCAGGAGCATCATCGCTGAGGATTTTGTTCTGGGATTCGGATGTTTATTCTTTTCTCAGGATCTCCCAGGTTGCTCAGACAGAGTGGCTGCCAGTCAGCCCCAAGAGTCCTGGAATTTGGCCTCAAACCAAGTTTGCCTGGGGCCAATATTCTGCCTCTCCCCAGCCTGGCTGGCAGGCAGAGGGGAAGACAGTGAAGTGCCTTGGCTCGGGAAACAGTTACAGACTTGCATTTTAGTGTCTGACTTTCTTAAAGACTCTGCAGCTGACTCTCCTTTCTTCAGGTGGCGGTGTGGCGGGCAATCCACAGGGCTTCCCGGAACACGCAGAAGTGAGATTTTCTCTGCAGTCCTGTGTCTAGCCTGGGCCCAGCTACTGAGTCCTTTCTCACAGTCTGGTAGAGCCTGCCCTCCCCACACTGTTGCAGAAAGGCTTTCTAGCTGGACACCATGATGAGCCTCAATATGGCTACATCCTTGAGAGCTCTGGTGTCGAGAATTGTGCCGAACTGGTAGTATACATCTTCCAGAAGCAAAGGAACCTGACCTTCTTCCTGTCCTCTGCCTGGCATGGAACATAGTGATTGAAATTAGAGCCACCCTCTTGAACTATGAGGTATCCCGGAAGAACAAGCTCTAAATGCTACACGAATAAAGTCGATAAGAGATGGGGAGGTATCTCAGCTGGTTAAGTACTTGCTGGTGAAAGGAGAGAAAAGCTGGATGGGGTGGCACACTTGAACTTCCGGTGCGAGGGAGGGAGAGACAAGTGGGTCCCTAGGGCTTACTGGTCAGCTAGCCTAGCCTAATCCTTGAGTTCCAGTCCGATGAGAGACTGTTTCAAGTGGTAGACAGTACCTAAAAAGGATTCCTAAGATTGTTCTCTGACCTCCACATGCATACACACAAACGCACATAGGAATTCACAGGAGCGCGCACATGTGCACGCGCACGTACACACATACAACGCGTAAATTAAATTAAGCCTAGGCTCCTAACACTAGGTAACTTCACACTGGCCCTGGACCACCTCTCCAGACTTTTTCCAAAGAAAGAAATAAAACTCTGTTAGTGAAGCCGCTTACTGAACGTTTCCTCTAGAGCACCTTCTGTGATTATTGGGAGACAACTTACTGCGAACACATCGGCATAAAGTATTCATAGTAATCTCAGTAATAATCAGAGTGGCTATAGCTCTGAATGGCACTTGTGTCCCAGGTGCTGTTGTCAGCATGTTCAATACTGACTTTGCCTAGAAACTCAGGGCAGCCCTCCAGATGAGTAGCGTGCTTTCCACTCCTTATTGAGGAGCAACATTAAGACAGAGCAATCGAGGGGTTGGGGATTTAGCTCAGTGGTAGAGCGCTTGCCTAGGAAGCGCAAGGCCCTGGGTTCCGTCTCCAGCTCCGGAAAAAAAAAAAGAACCAAAAAAAAAAAAAAAGACAGAGCAATCCAGTACCTGTTTACAAAGATCTGTACATAAAAATCAAGAGCTGGATTCACATCAGTATTCCACAGACTGAAAGAGCTGAGGCCCGGATTTAGGAAGGGAGGGTAGCTAGAGGCCAGGAAAAGGGACAAGGGGAGCCAATAACCTCCTATCCTAAACTCTGGGACCGAGAATTCTCAAGGCCTTCAGGAAGAATAATCTCTGAGAGGGAAGGAAGAAGGAAGTAGGTAGCTGCAGGCAGCTCATAACTTCAGCATTGCTGTCTTTCTCTCTGTGCCGGAACTACCAGAGTAAAGCACAGTGAATCTCCAGAAGCAGCTCAGGGGTGAGCCTAGAGATGCGATGGGGAGGCCACAGTAGAAGAACGAAGGTCTGAACTAGGCAAGACATTCTCAATGTCATCCCGAAATGCCTAGATCCGGCTGCACCCAAGAGGTTGGCTTTTCAGCACCCGGTTTACAAAGCCACTTTGTACTGAGTTTCTGCCACTTGCAACAGGATATTGGCTTATTTATGCATACGCAGGCCTTGGAAACTTGTCAGTAGGTAAGAGAAAAAAGTTTGTTACATTTGAAGTGATTTCTGTAAAGTTTAAAGAGACCCATCTAGTGGGTTTCCATGGGTAGGCAAGAACTTTTAAGAATTGGGAGCAGGGCAGGAAAGAGGTGACAGTATTGTGTCCAGCTGCCCTGTCTCATGCCAGTGTGCCATTTACAGTCTCTCAGATTCACCAAGACAGACGGTGTCTCTGACATAGAGGCAGAATGCACCTTCACCTTCCACTGTTCGAATGTTCTGGAGATCACGAAGATTTCTTCCAGGCTCATCCTGCCCTGAAGGGAGGCTTCCCTTAACAGCCGTCAGGAACCCTCCCTTAGCATCTGCCATCCTGCTGCTCCATGAACTGACCTAGGATAAGGACTGTTGGTGGCTACCTCAGACACATCACATTTGATCAGTAGTTATTCCCTTATATAAAATGGGCTCACAAGGGATGCTCCTTTAACCTAAGTAGTAGAATTTTGGGTTCTTTGAAGATCAAATTCAAATTTACATTGAATTTACTTAATGTATCCACTCTCACCAAAATGGATAAAATGCTTTTTTTTTAACTTGTTTTATGTTCGTGGAGCTGAGTAGACCACAAGCGAGTTCATAGTTGTTAGACAAACACTCTAACACTGAGCCACATGCCCAGACCAAACTGACATTTAATGTTTTTGTGAAGACGTGGTGATGTAAGCGATCTCTTCTTGCAGCCATCTTCACTGAATACCTGTCCTGTGCCTACTCCAGACCCAGCTGAAGAGCTCCTGTGTGGCAGTACTGGCCTGGCCTCCGGAAGTCCCTGCTTTCACCTTGACCTTTACCAGAAGGTGACAGTGGGAAAGGATGGATGCTGGACCAAGGGGCCTACTTTATCAACTATGACTTTGGGAATTAGAAATGACATAAAGGGCTTAAGATTCAGCCCAGGTGGTACAGTGTTTGGCTAGCAGACAGGAAGCCCTGGGCTTTTCAGAACTGTATAAAATGTTGTCACAGCCATAATCCCAGCACTTAGGAGGAGGTAGCCAAAAAAAAAAATCAGAAATTCAGCGTCATGTCCCACTATGTAGTGATTTTGAAGCTGTCCTGGCTGCATGAGATCCTGCCTCACTTTAAAAGGGGTAAAGGGTGGGGCTGGTGTGGTGGCATGTGTCACCCCACCTCTGGAGAAATAGAGATAGGCAGCCCCTTGGGCTCACTGGCAAGCCAGCCCAGCCTATCAGCAAACTTCTGGTCCCAATGAGAACCCTATCTGAAAAGAAAGAAAGAAGAGAGCAGGTGAGAGAGGGAGGGAGGGAGAGAAAGAGAAGAAAAGGAAGAGGAAGGAGGGGGACAAAGAAAGAAAAAGGAATAAAGAAAAGCAGTACAGTTAAAAAAAAAGTCTTTTAACTCTAGCCACTGTTCTTTCCTCTTCTTATAGCTATGTTCGACACGCCCACCCAAGGCTGCTCAACACAGATTTGAACGCTTTGGATAGAGGTTTGCAGTCCCCATGGCTGCCCAGTTTGTGTCCGTGCATCCCCAACCATCAGCAAATGCAGAGAGGGCACTCTTTGTGACCCCAAAGTGCCAGTTTTTCCATGGGTGCTCTGCCTGAGTCTGACAGAAAACAAAATGGGAATTAGACACGTGTGGTGGTTTCAGCATGAGACAGTTACTCGGTTTAATGCCAAATACAAACAGAGAAGAAGGGAAGTGCGTTTGCCAAAGGGAGCCCTCCCCACGGGCTCTGGCGTGGCCCCAGACCGATTGACAAAGAGCCACAAAGATCGCAGGGTCAGAGCACAGCAGCCGAATTCCTGTGTGGCTCAGGAGGAGCAATAGATTTGGCTTCCACAAAAACAGCCTGGTGGCCGTAAAGGGTCCTTTTCATGCCGGAGTCTGTCCGTTAACCTTATTTTTAAGTCCTCCTACTTTGCTCGACATTAAGGACTTTGATCCTCAATGTCAGCCCTTCCCTTTAAATGCATCTTCCTTGCCTCAACATGCTGTCTAACACAGCAACTATAGGGAGACATTTCAGTGCAAGTTAAAATTCGGTTCCTCTGTCACACTTGCCACACTGCAAAGCCCCCATGCTGGACAACACAAAATACACGCCTATCGGGCGGACCTGGTCTACTCCTGGGCACTTTAACCTGTTTTTTCCTGATAGGTACAGGGGAAACGTGTGAGTATTTAAGCCAGGCAGACCTCAAATCTAACCGCCGCTCTCCCCGCTGCTTGCAAAGCCTTGACTGTGTGGCCCTGTCATTGCACTGCCTCTTCCAAATGCCTCTTGTCACATGTATCTGTTCCTGGTTGGCGCCTTGGATCTGAGTCACTGCTGTTTCCCTTTCCTTCCAGCCAGGAAGTTCCTGGGGTACATTCAACTCAGCTCTATGTACGCATGCGCAGCTCAGGGATCAGCTACAGGAAGGACTTGGGTCAGTGTCAGCGTGCATGAAATCACCTTCTTCAGTGGTGTGGGTGGCAATTCATGGTCTTTCTTGCTGCTTCGGGGAAAGACTCGAAATTTGAACAACTGAGAGGCTGCTTTAAGGGTCATCTGGATTATACGCATGCTTAACGAACAGTTGCCCGTGGATCGGACACTGTGCTGTGTTTATCCACTCTGAGTCTTCAAGTGGACACAAGTTTCACTTGCTAGTTTGCAGATGAAGAAACTCATTCGGAGAGGCTGAGTGACTTCCCTTCAGGTACACAATGAGAGGCACAGCTGGTCTGGCTCCAAGCGGTTCCTGAGACAGGATGGACACTACTAGGTTGCTCCCAATGTGGCACTCAGGGGAACAGCTCTTTCCTGGGGTTCAGGCTCTGCTACTACCCGCATCCTGAAGCTGCAGGTGTTGAACCATAAATACCAGCGAGATGACCCAAACTTGGAAGTTTCAGGCCAGATGATGGGAAGTAAGGGTGTTCAAGATGGGTAGAATGGGGTCTGGGGCTCAGACATAACCCCCTAAATCTGTCTCTCTCCTTTCTGAGATTTGAACTCAAAGCCAAATAGTCCCTTGATAAGTGCTGCCCCACTAAGCTACATCTCCAGCCCTCAAATCGGTTTTTAAAGACCAAAAATACACAGTCAGGACTTCTCTCAAAATATGTGTGCATTTACTTTGACTTAGCACTTTCTCTTCGATAATTCTAATAGAAGACTCAGAAACAGGGCCTGAGAGACAGCTCAGAGAGTAAAGTGCTTTCTGTGAAGGCGAGACACTGAAATTGATCGTAGGATTTCTGTTGCTGTTATGAAACACTATGACTGAAGATACTTGGGAAAGGAAGGGTTTATTTTATTTGGCTTACACTTCCACAGCACTGTTCATTATTGAAGGGAGTCAGGAAAGGAACTCAAACAGGACAGAATCCTGAGGTCAGGAGTTGATAGAGAGGCCATGGAGGGGTACTGCTTATTGGCTTCTTCCCATAACTTGCTCAACATGCTTTCTTATAGAACCCAGGACCTCCAGCCCCAGGATGGAACCATCCACAGTGGACTGGGCCCTCCCCCACAGATAACTAATTAAGAAAATGTCTTACAGCCAGATCTTATGGAGGCATTTTCTCAAGTAAGTTTCTTCCCTTTCAGATGACTCTAGCTTGTGTGTCAAGTTGACATGAGATTAGCCAGTACACCAATATTCGTGTGAAAGCTAGGTGCAGTATTTTATACCTGCAAACCAGGCACTGTAGAGGTAGAGACAGGTGGCTCCCTGAGGCTCGCTGGTCAACCAATGTAGCCAAATGGGCGAGTTCTGGGTTAAATAAAGACATTCTCTCTAAAAATAAGGTGGAAAGTTGATTGAAGAATAGCCCAGTGCCAACATCTTGCCTCCACATATACATTAACACATGCATGTGTGCAAACACACACACACACACACACACACACACACAGAGAGAGAGAGAGAGAGAGAGAGAGAGAGAGAGAGAGAGAGAGAGAGAGAGAGAGATCATCCTTGGCTACTTAGTAACTTGGAAGCCATCCTGGGCTCTTTGAATCCCTGTCTCAAAATAAAACAAACAACAACACAGAGAACACTCAGAAATATGCATCAAAATTTAGCCATGAGGAAATGTGTGATAATATATGTGAGAGGAAAGAAGGAGGAAAGAAAATCAAGAATATGACAATTAGGGGTTGGTTAAATAATATCATTTCAGCTGTAATCTGCAAACGTCATCATTTAAAATGTTATGGTACAGGTATGTGTTTAATGGCATTTAAACATCCTTGAGTCATATTAGCTGGGGGCAGGATCAAGTCACAAAGAAGTATGCTCTCTAGTGACCCAGTTTCTGTTAAGACACAGTAGAACGCATTGTCTAGACAGAAAGGCGTCCAGGTGATATACTCCCTTCCCCTCTCATGTCCAGTGCTACTGTGACTTTCTAGGATTGTGTGCCTAGTGTTTGCTGAGTGGTTTATTGAATGCCTAAGTGCACTATTCTAAACTTTCGTGAGAAACCATTGCTATCGCCACAGCCCGCATCTGGTAGAGGAATGAGGAGAGGCCAGAGCTCCACACACTGATGCACACGGCCCTTTCCCATTCCTGGACCAACAATTGGCCCACACTTTTTACGGGCAAGGCTATTTATTTTCCAATCAGAGGCATTGAGTAGGGACTTCTAGGGGTAAACTGGTAGCTCTGGGCAGCTTTGAAGCATCACAAGAGGGAGGTTTTGTAGCCTGAAGATTTAGGAGGGCAGGCCCTCTGGACTGTTTTACTGGCTTCTTTTACATATGTATAGCTGAGAGCGGGTGGGGCCACTGCTTGCTGGGGACAGGACCTTCCCAAAGCTGAGAGCCACAGAAACCAGGGCGATGCTGGAAACTTCTCAAACATCAGCCCTTTGCCCCCAACCTAAACCATATCCCCAACATCCATCCCTTCCTTTCTTCCAAGTAAAATTCAGAGGTGGGAAGCATGGCTCCCAGTAGCAGAGGCGGGCAGCAAACATAGGCAAATTATTTAATTTCTACCAATAAGTTTAAGTAACTACTGTGCTCTTTACAGTTGCTATTTCATGTTAAGAGAGCATTAGAAGGCATTAAACACCTGGTTACTGTCCCTACGAAATGCTAGCTCATTCAATAATAACTTCCTGATCTCCTTCCCTCCTTCCTCTCCTTCCTTTCCTCTTTCCTTCCTCTTCTGTCCTGTCTTTGCTTGCTAGCTTGTCTCCTGCCTTCCTTGGCTGCAGCTAGGAGAGAGATCCTAGCACCAGCAGACACCTCTCTCCCCACCAGTTCCCTAGCTCTCCCCGCTCCCAATTTCCTAATCCCCTTAGTTGTACAGACACAGCAGCAGCAGCAGCAGCAGCAGCAGCAGTAGTGGCAGCAGCAGCAGTCGCTCTAAATGTAGTGTGTATTGTGACTCTGGCTTTACGTTTGCCTGACTCAGGCCCTGGTGCAGGGACCAGGGACAAATTGGACGCAGAGTGTAAATGTTACCACTTTGGCTCCTCCTCAAGAGGCGCTAAGCACAGATGTTTGCAGGGGCAAGCAGGGCCCTCTAAGAATGGGGGCATTGTGTGCGGCCTCACACAAAGGCCCAGTGGCCCCACTCGGCTGCCAACCTCCCGAGCATCCCCTCTTTACGCATTGATTTATTAGGCTAGGGATGAATGAAAACGTAATTAATATTACTGAAGCATTAGAGTCTATTTAATTTAAATGCCACTGAATATTTCACTTTCAGCTGGGAGTGACAATGTGCTCGGGCCCGGCTGGTGAAAGCCGGGGCCATCTGTTACCCCGGTGAGGGAAAGAGACAGAGGAGGCCTAGAGTGTGGGGGCTTTGTGGACATTCCAAAGGTCCTCGATCATCATTCATCTCAAGGGCAGCCAAACCGCATTCCTCCGCACGAGCCCTCCGCCGGAGGGGCCTCGGTGACCAGCCAGGAAGCTGCCGAGAACCAGGAGCCCTGCGCTGCCCGCTGCCCTTTGGGAGGCAGGAACTGAGGAGTAGAAAAGCCACAGGTGCAGGCTCCTGAGGAATCGCTGCCTTCGGGAAGACCGCAGTCAAGCAGGTGCTGTCCAGCAAAGGTCGCAGTTAGCCCCGCGTGGCTCTTTCGATTAAAACCCAATACAAAGAAAAAGTCAATCCCACAATTCAACCCTTCACGATCGTTATGCTAGATAGCTACATGTGGCTAATAAATACTGCCTGAATATGCCAGTAGATGGTCATTTCCATTGTCACAGAAAGTTCTGGATGGTATTGTTCTAGTACCTCTATAGTTACAGGGAGAGTCACTCCAGAAAAATCTACCTGAAGAATCCTGATTGATTGATGCTTGGGTTGTCTGAGCCTCCGGGGATCTTGTACTGGTCAAGATCGATGATGCTGAGAGATCACAAGAGTTCAAAGCCAACTGCAGCCATTGCCCTTGAACCAATCGATTACTGTAAAGTCCCCATCTCCACTCGGACCCTTCCATCAAAAAGAGTGAGTATAACAAAACCAATTATGTTATTGAGAAAATAATTATAAAAACTACATAGAGCTACTTCTGTGGCAAAGTCTAAAGGGAAGAACGAACTTGGACTCCAGGAGAGCTATTGCCTTAGCGTGTCTAAGTGGAAGGAGCGCGTAGGTTTTGAATTGGAGAGAATAAATCTCCAGGTAGCCAGCTGGGCCTAGATCCTGACTTCCTGGGTTGGAAGAGGCTGAGGGGGGTGGGGTGGGGGGATCCTGAGCACTTGGTGCAGGCGCAGCAGGAGGAGCAGGAGGGGGATGTTCTGTCCTTAGTGGGATGATAATTAGCCCAGTGGGTTCTCTCATAATTGGGATCATTTGTTCTCCTGGCCTTTCCTCTGACAAACTGATTCCACGCCAGGGGAAAGCTGTGTGACTCACACCTTGCCATGCCAATTAGCTGATAAACATCAAACATAAACAAAGATGGCCTAATTAAAACTAGTCACTGAACCTCCGTGAGCATCTTGTCAAAACTGCACCAACTCTCTGCACCCAGGCTTCTGCAGACCTTGGGAGCTAAATGAGGGACTCCGGGGAGGAGCTGCAGATGTCTGGGGGGGTACCCAGAGGGACTAAGGGAAGCAGGCAGAAGGCAGGAGAAGGCATTTTAGCTCAGCCACTTGGATTGTCTCTCCCCTCTGCTTCTCCAGCTACAAACCCCTTCCTTTACTCCAAGTGTCTCCACATAGACACGGGCCATGTCTGCACCGTACTTCTGCGTGACGGAATACATTGCAAGGTTTGGTTTTGTCTCCAAGGATGGTTTCTGGTGGGACATCGTTTTTACACTTTTGAATATGTCTAATCCTGAAGTTCTCAGATCTGTCAGTGAGCTCCGTGATTCAATATTCCTCCTGAAAAGGGGTCAGAGGACTGACCCAGTTTACCACCCAATATTGTGGTAAGACTCAAATGAGCCTACCCGCACCTATGTACATATCCTTCGCTCTCTCCTTTGATTCTTTCTCTTCATCACTGAAGCCCGATTTCCTGTAACTTACCTGGAGGCTCCTCAGACACAGTAGGCAGTATTTTTATTTCCCTCTAGGAAATAACTTCAGCAGCTCATTGAAACTTCCTCAACTCTTAAGCTCTGGCTCAAATCTCAATGAAGACTTTTCCACCACCCCATCTCTACCTCTTACAATAACTGCATAGGCCAGTGTATCTTGTCTATGCAGTGATGCCTGAACGCCTGACTTCATAGATGGCTATGTGTCAGGGATTCATACCAGATCCTCAAGAATTCAAAGTACGGCAGATCGGAAGCCAGACTTGCAGATTATTTTATGTCTTTGCAAGTTACTGGGTGCTTAGTTGAAAGCATAATTTTCCCCCTTCCCTGCTCCCAGATTACAATCCCCTAGAGGGCAGGCACTTTGTTTTTGTGAGGGAATATAAAGACAAGTCAGTGACTAAGTTCTAACATCACTGGTTTTCCCTCTCTCTCTCTGTCCCCCTGAAGCACTGGTCTTTCCAAACTTATTTCTCTTGGACACTCAAAGACTCGAACCTGCCCATTGTTCCCTGAACCAGGCATCCACTGACCATCGTTTCCTTTTTTCTGGTGTAAATCTTATTCGTGGATTTCATCCCACAAAACAGGTATTATAAGAAGACAGCCAGGCATGGCATGGGAGGAAGGGACATACCTTTAATCCCAGCCTTTGGCAGGCAGACGGATCTCTGTGGGTTCAAGGCTGGCCTAGTCAACATAGTGAGTTCCAGGCCAGCCAGGGCTATATAGTAGAACTTTGTTTAAAACAGAAAATAAAGTTACCAGAACAAAAACAAAATCAAACCCACAGGAAAGGGAAGAATGGATATATCCAGCCATCCCCAATGCTCTCTGCTTGTAGCCTCTCTGATATTTTTAGTTCACAACTCTTCCACTTGCTTATCATGGGACCTTTTAACTACTATTCCATTCCTCCCTTAAATTCCTTCTGCCTGAAACTTTCAAGGGATCAAAGTGCTGTATTCGGTCCTAGATCCAGTACAAATTTTGAGGTCTGCAATGCCTAGGTTCTTTACAGTCAAATGAAGAGAGCAATTAAGCACACGGCTTTGCTGTTTGTTCCTAGAATTAACCAAGTTCATTCATGTCGAGGGTTTGTGTGTAGCGAACGGACAACGCCTGGTACCGTTCTTTTTTTTTTTTTTTTTTTTTTGGTTCTTTTTTTCAGAGCTGGGGACCGAACCCAGGGCCTTGTGCTTCCTAGGTAAGCGCTCTACCACTGAGCTAAATCCCCAGCCCCACCAGTTCTTATTCATACTCTTGAGTGGAGACTCCTGTTCCCCATAGGGTGACCTCAAGCTGCTCCTCACCAACAAGGCTGCTCCAAGAGTGGCTTGGCAGTGACTCTGAGCTGAGTCAGTCCAGATTGTAGTCTATTAGTTTTCCCCATGCTGTTTTCTGGACAGAGCTGGTTTCACTGAGTCCTCTTAAAGCCAACAAAAGGATTAGCATTGCTCCTGAGTCCCAGAGAACTCCCAGGTAAACAGAGTAGCAGTGGTTCACTCTCAGTGTCCTTTCAGTGTGCCACCTTGAATGCGGAAATGCTCACTCCCTGACAGGATGCTGGCCCTGGCCTCTAGCCTACCACACAGAGCCACTTTTCTGCCTTCAGGAGAGTGCTTGAGAAAGGGACTTTGTTCCCCCTCCCTGTTCTCCAGGAACTGAGAACCACGGGCTGCTGACCCGGACATCACAGGATCCCCTGCACACCAGGAATTTGAGGTTGGTTTTGGCAATGGCCCTATTTCTGGGACAATCATGGTGACAATGTTCAGTGTGGTGGAAGATCCGAAGCTGTAGACAAAAGAGGCAGGCAGGCCACGGTTGCAGTCCTTACTGTGTCATTTACCAGCTGGTCACTCAGAACATCCAGGTCTCTACCGCACAGTGACTCGTTAGCATCCCTTGAAACACTGGGGAAAGGTCTCTGGATGCTTGGAGAGGTAGGAGACAGCTACCTTGACCTAGAGTCCTCCCTGCCTGGTTCTGGTTTGGCAATGGACAGTGCTCTCACGCAGGAAAGTAGGAAAGCAACACAGGCTGTCCGTAGAAGGCACGCCAGACCTCATTCAAGAGGGACTCAGAAGGAGAATCGAGGTTTCTGCGCAGGTGCAGGAAGAATTGCCACGTGGTAGGATGGAAGAAGCCAGGAGGAGGCTCGCTCGATTTCGCCCCCACTCCCACCACGAGCCTCATTGTTTTCCAGACTCCGGTCCCTATTCAAATGCAAACACCAGGAGGCGCCTTTGCATTGCACTGGAGGAGATTGACAGCAGCTGTTTGTTGGTCAGGCTAGGTTAAAGGAGTGGATGTGGGAGGAAGGGACATGAGGACCGTGGCCAGAGGAGCTAGTAGATGCTGGTGTGTTATATTCGTTTTTGAACAGAGTTAGCTCTTCCCACAGGTCAGGGATAACACCCTCTAAACATGAACCTGCTGATGATGGCATTGCACTCTGCCCATGAGTGGCCTGTACCAAGCCTTAACCTGTCGGAAAAAATGAGATGAGGAACGTTTTGCTGCATAGAGTTGTAATGACGACTATTCCTAAGCACTTAAAAACATGTTTGCCTTCGATGTTTTTTGTTTTTATGGTTTTTTTTTTTTTTTTTGGTTTTTTGGTTTGTTTTTTTCTAGAAGAGTGTTCAGTTACACCCACCAAGGACATGGTTTGAAGTCTATTAAGAACCAGAGGATCTAATGCATGACAGTGCCTGGCTCTGTGTCTGGGATGGAGAAGGGACTGCACAAATACTTATTAATTCCAAATAAAGTCTAGCTTAATCAATACAGTCACCAATGTCAGTTAGCGGTTTTGTTGATCATCACTACGAAGTCCTCCAACTTTCTCTCAGTCCTTCTACTTTAACCTCCTGAGTAGTGGGCTCTGAGGTGTGCACAATCATGCCAGGTTGATTAGTTTTAATAACGTTCTGTGGGAAGGGCTCTAGAGAGGGAGATAGTAGGACATTGGCACTTATGGAAAAGTAGCGGTGGGATGCTTAACAGGAAACATTATTTTATTTAAATATATTTATATATAATGTAGTATTGTTTAAATGGTATTGTGTCACATACAGCAATAGACTATTTGACAAATAACCTGGAGCCAGGAGAAGCCTCCCTTTGTGTTGCTGGTCAGAGGAGTTCAAGAGACTCCAAAAGAAATACAGGCTGTTGCCACTGTACTTGGTTTCCTCTCAGAACTCGAAGGTAAGACCCTCTTCCTGAAAACAGCACACACAAGACTTGAAGGAATAGAGGTGGAATTGACCTGGAACCCACTTCCCTAAAGACTAATCCTCCCAAAAGACTAGTCCTCCCCCTCCCTGGAGGCTAGTCCTCCTCACCAAAGACCTATCCTCCCTGAAGGCTAGTCCTCCTCCTCCCTGAAGGCTAGTCCTCCTCCTCCCTGAAGGCTAGTCCTCCCCCTCCCTGAAGGCTAGTCCTCACAGTATTAGAAGGTGCTTAAAGTAATCAGTAATCCCATCCAGCTGTTGACCCTGGGAAGCACAGCAATGAGCAGTCCAAGGATACACTCTGTGGTTTACAGTGGCACTTCTATCTCAGGGCGAACCAACAGCTATTGGGTTGGATTTAAGGTCCATTCAATACAAGGGAACTCATGCCTAACACTTCAAAGCAATTAGCCATGCCTGGAAAGGACACAAAACCTAGAGAATCTACGACACACCACCACACTACTTCTGAGATTGTTCTAAAGCACACAGCTTCGAGCTGTATTCTACACACTTCCCTATATATCCACAGGTAAACGGACCTCCTCCCCTTCATCAAAGAAGCCTGGTTCTGCAGCAGACAGAGACGACTACAGACATCTCTAACCAGTAAAAATGCAGTGAATAAGGGACTGTGAGGTGTACAGTCCCACCTGGTACATCTACAACACAACCCCTACACACAAGTTTCAGGGAACATTGAAAGAAGGGGCAGAAAGATTGTAAGAGTGAGGGGACCAGGAAGCTGGCGGTCGGTCAGTGTCTTCTAGACAAGACATGAGTGCTGTACCCATGAAGTCTCAACAGTATGGTTGCCTAAACAAGACCCACATAGTGACCCTATAGCCAACATGCTAATGGGGAATTAAACAAAGCCCCACCAGCAAGTGAACTATTGAGTCTATGGCTGCAGAGAGAGGGAAAATAAGTTTTCTCCAGTGATGAGCCTCATGATATGTTATCCAACCCTCACGGGCCAGCTCTAAGCATATGCACATACAAGGAACTCAGTAGACAGTATAGTATACATGCATATAGGGATATATAGAGAGAGATATAGATAGATAGATAGATAGATAGATAGATAGATGCATGTATATGTACATATGTGTAGCAATAATTATACAAGAGGAGGTCATTAATTTTAAAAGGGGGAAAGAGATGGAATGTGGAAGAATAGAAATAATGTAAATACTGAGCCCATGTATGAAATTCATTAAAGATTTAAAAAAAGAAGTCCAATGGTTGTGAAAGATATCAACATTAGAGGATAATTAAGAGGTAACATGGGAATGGTGTGGTTGGAGGTGATATATGAGTGAAAATTAAAATTAGTTTGAGTATTAATATTCATTAGTGTTGCTTATGATGGCTCAAAATAAAGAAAAGGACAAAAATGGCAAACAATTAGGAATTTTCCAGTTATTGATGATGTTCCAATTCAACAGGGTCGGCAGTAATTTTGCGTGATACTACCTGTGGATGTTCATCCATTAGAATGCCCTTGGTTGTAACAGGAAAATGTGATGCAACCATATAAGTTGACCGATCAGTAATTTATTCTGAGAAAGAAGAAAAGCAAACCTCATAGTGCCTGAAGGTGCCGTGTGTCCCTGCCACCACATGCAGGAAAGACAATGTGTGCTAAAGAGTGGCTATTCCAAACTATCGACTTCTTAACTACGATTAGGAAAACTCATTTCCCTGGACTGCAGCAATAGTTCAGCAATCAGAACACTGGCTGCCCTTCCAGAGGACCTGACTTTGATCCCCAGAACCCACATGACAGCACCTGACTGTACATGATTCCAGTCTCAGGGCTCCTGGACTTCTTCAGGCCTCTTTGGGTACCAGCTGTGCACCTGGTGCACAGCAGTTCATGCATGCAAAGTACTCATCCACATGAAATAGTAATTAAAACATTTTTAAAAAGAAATACATTTCCCTAAACTCATCCAAATCTTGGGTCACCTTAGCTAGAATTCTCTTGCATTTTTCCTCTTTACCCTGTTGCTAGCCGAAGGAAGAGACTATTTGCAGCTAAGGCAAATTCTGTTTTGCCCAAGAGGCTGACGGCAGGGCCCACCTCTGGAAAGAAGTTTCTACTGAAAGGAATGCGGGCCCACGGCTTAAGACAAAGCACTTGGCGGGCAGGATGGAGCATACCTGTGACCCCAGCCTTCACAAGGAACCAAAGGGTCAGGAGTTCAAGGCCAGTCTCAATGACATAGTCAGAGTAAGACCAGGCTGGGCTACATGAGACCCTGTGTTAAACAATGAATTAATAACCAAGCAAACAAACGAACCAAGCATCCATCAGGACAATAGCTGCTCAATATAAAACCAATAGAAAGATAAAATGTATTTCAAGAGTCCAATAGTTAATCCAGTTTAAGTAAAAGTAGTGGCATGTTTACTTGTATAGAAAAAAAATGCCTGAACGCTTAGTGACAGTCACCAGTGCCGATGCATTTTCAGGAAGGACCCACATTGTGTAACGCTTGGTTCTTTATGTTTGTGTGTATTGGGTCGTTTGCTATGCATGTTGTTCTTACCTCGATAATAGCTATTTTCTGAAGGAGATTTTTCTATTTATTTTTAAACAGGCAACATCTTTGTATGGAAAATTGTGGGAGCTGCTTTAGAGACTCCTGCACGATAAAAACGGCTGCATTTTTTAACTTTTATGATTAATTTCTCAATCTTCTGTTTGTTTGCACCCTGGGTATAAAGCATGTGCGGGAATACTTGACACGCCTATTGAGGCGGTGGGGCTGTGTCGCTTCCACTTAAACCTGGATGGTTGTTTTGAACAATAGGGAGTGTCAGGAGCGGTGCTGGGACTGAGGCTAGGTCACAAGAGGTCACATAGCTCCCATCTTGCTCCCTAGAACAGGTGTTTAGAAGCCTGGAGTCTGCATATAAGAAGTCTCCCTGTCTCAGACCATGTTGGGAAGAAACCCAAAGCCGTGTGGACTAGACACTCGTGAACTACTTTAATCAACAGACCAGCCCTTGGTTTAACAGTCTTAAAAAGAAAAAAAAAAAAACAAACCCTGGAGTTCCCAACCATTTGGTTAGCTCTAGGCACTCACGTCTTCCTACTTGAGTTCTCAGATAATTACAGAACAAAACAGGACAAAAACAAAGTCACCACTGCCCCACATAGCACACAGGCACAGCATGCCTGCTGCTGTTTTATGCACCCCAATCTGGGATCACTTGAGTACTACACCCGTAGGTGGAATGTTTTGTCCATGAGCTTGTTTTCAATGCCATTGACCTGTTCTCTGGACAGCCATCCAATTCAAGGGTCATACTTGAGCATGTCAGGAAAGCTCAAGGCCAGAAGATGGGGGAGTAGGAAGGCTTTGGAAGCCATAAGTGCATGAGTACTTGCACTTGCACACACACCCGTGCTCACACACACACACACACTCCCCACAAAAATGAGGGTCAGGAACATGTCAAAAGTCATACCTCAGATGGTATTAAGACAAAAGTGAAAGGTTTTGTACCTATTGTCATAGGTGAGCAGGAAAAGGAGGATCTTGAAGCCAGGCAGTGGCAGTGGCAGAGCACGCCTTTGATCCCAACACTTAGGAGCAGAGGCAGGCAGATCTCTTCATTCGAGGCAGACCGGTCTACCGAGTGAGGTCCAGGACAGCTAGGGCAACACGGAGAAACCCTGTCTCAAAAAACAAAAATCAAAAACAAACAAACAAAAACACTTTGAGAAAAGACTCAGGAGAGCACCAAGGGTAGGGATACCATGCTCACGGGAGTCAGAAGCAGAATAATGTCTACCCATCAGCCTGTGACGTTAGGCAAGCTAAATTCAAACCCTCTTGGGGTCATGCTCCTGTGGGTGAGGGAGCTGCTGCTGGCTGCTGTCTTCCTGTATCACTCAAGAATTATGTCACATGGGGCCAGGCAGTGTCAAACCTCGTGCATTTCCTACTAATATACATTGCTTTTACATCACCAGTCAAAACAGACAATGAAATTCATTAACATGGGTAGCACATATGCATGAATAATTGCAATATTTCAAACCCATAGAACATTCGGCACCAACATTGATACCTAATGTACACTATGGGCTTTGGCGCAGAATAGTGTCTCCATGTTGGTTCCTCAGTTAGAGCAAAGGACAAGCGGAAAAAGATGGGGAAAGCAGGGATGGGAGAGAAGACCTGGGATTAGGGGATTCAGAAAATATAAAACTGTTCTTTTAAAGTCTATTAAAATGAAGATAAAGATGCTAACTAAGGGGAAAGATAAGTCAAAGCAGACTGGGGAGATGGTTTAGTGAATAAAGTGCTTAATATGCAAACCTAAGGACCTGAGTTCAAATCCCTGGCACCTGCTTAAAAAAAAGCCAGTACAGTAAGCAGCACATGGCTGTGTCCCCACCAAGGGCAGAGATGTGTGGGTTCCAGGGAGCCTGATTGATTGACAAGCCTGACTAGTCAGAACAGCAGGATCCAGGATCCAGGCCTTGTCTCAGAAAGTGAGGTGGAGAATGATGGAGAAGGACACCTTACTTTGACCTCTGGTGTCTGCATGACACCATATATCATACAAATACAGCAGAGTTGGCGTTTTGAAGGGAAGGATATGTAGAGAGGAGGAAAAAGAGGGAGAGAGAGAGAGAGAGGATGTCAAACCACTGCTAAGTCAGGGACCATTTGTAATGATATTTACTCTCAATAACTTCCATGATCTGCTTCCTTCCTCCAGAGTGTAAGCCCTTTGAGAGAGGGCATTCTTTCCTTTGTCATTTTTGTATTCCTAAAACCAAGACAGATTCCTGTCATTCACTGACACCAGAGGACAGCCTCCCTAAAGAACCTTCACCTGACAGTCCCCTGTGTCTTGCCTGCGCATCACTAGAATTTTGTGGGGACTGATTTAACACTAATCCCAGGATGCTATAGTGATGCTTTCAGATATGGTCCTCCTCGGGGAGCATTGTAATTTCCTGAATCTGTTACATTCCTCTGACCTGTGCTCTGTCCCACAATCCACACTCCCACACACACATACACACTCACAGTCCAAAGCACAGGATCCTCACACACATACAAGTACTCCTAGAATAACTGCTATTAATGCTGTGGGTTGGCTTTCATTGTGCACAAGTGCACACTTGTGTGTGTGTGTGTGTGTGTATGTATGTATGTATGTATGTATGTATGTATATGCTACTTGAGACCAAACCCAGGGCCTTACACATGCTAATCACATGCTCTTCCGCTGAGGTACACCCCCAGTCCAAGTGAGCATTACATCTCCATCCCCATCATACTCCCTTGAGCTTAAAGTGTATTCCTAATTGTCCCCATAACTGGCGTCAGGATGACTTCTGATTGTGACTCACCTGTGATAGGAGCTTCATTCAGCCTCAGAGGCTGTAAAGGGACATCCGTGAGGCTCACTTATGAAGCATATGCCTTGATCCCATGCCCAGTGTAAACACAAGTGTATAATTATCCAGCATCTTTATCACTGGCAATTATGCCAACTCCTCAGTCAACACTGGGAACTAAAGAAATGAGCATGAAGAGTAAAGCGTTTAAGTTGTGCCCTCTGGTCCCTTAAAATATTTATTTTTCAATCATGACTCCAAATAATTTAATGATGTCTTGTCGTCCAATTAGTGCATGCATGTGGAGTTTACAGGCCATCTAGAGTAACGCTTCATAATGTCCCAGATATCTGCCTCTCACTGAGTGTCCCATCAAATATCACCAAGTATCCACCATCGCCAACCGCGTCTCTGCAGTAATTACGAAGCTTGCTGAGCCCACTGCCTGCAGAATTCCCCAAGTCCACCACTAGTGGAAGGGGCTCCACTCGGAGAATGGAGAACACTGTTCCTGTTCTCAATGCAGCCTAAGGACTGCTTGTACCAGAGTGACCTGGAGCACTCATCAACTGCTAGTCTCCAGCTTGTGCCAGGTTAGAAAACTTGGCATCTCTTAGGGTAGAGCCAAGGGTGTGCCCGTGTGTCTGTGTGGATGCACATGCGTGAATACAAGCGTGTGGACACATGTAGAGGCTAGAGGACAACATCAACTGTCTCCCTCCATTGCTCTCTACCTTGCTTTTTGAGACAAAGTCTCTCACTAGACCTGGAGCTCACCAATTTTGCTAGACTGGCCAGCCAGCAAACTCCAGGTATCTACCTAGCTATCTCTGCCCCTACTCTCAGAGATGGGACGACAGATACAAGCTTAACTATTATGCGAGTGCTGAGAACTGAACTCTTGTCCTCATGCTTGGGAAGCAAGGACTTTACTGACTGAGCCATTCCTATAGTCCTATCTGCATTCTAACAAACCCCAGTCACTGCCCTTCACACTGGGTGTCACTTTCATGCCCTATTCTTGACCTGTGTCTTGCCTCTGCAGCTACTCCAGAATAAACATGAGGAAAACCATAGACAAACAAAAGCATAGCTCTTCTCACACAGCACTCTTTGAATTTACTCTCCGAGGGTTATTTGATGTGCCATCCAGAGATTCATAGTGAGACCTGCTCTTTAGAATGACTTTATGAAAATCAAAGTAACTGACTTAAAAAGATTGATCATTTCTTTCTCATAACTGGCAGAGATAATGTGATGTTGTGAATACTCCTATCTTGTCACTTTTCCATATTCAATACACAGCATCTATATTGTATCCTAAGGTGTTTGCCCAGATCCAATGCCCACATCTGTGTCCCGATCATGAAGAGACAAAAGGAAGTAGAGAACATGCCCCTCCTTTCCCTTTAATGACCTTTAATTTGCATATATCACTTCCACTCTAATTTGACTGGTTTCTAGCTGCAAAGGCTGCTGGGAAATCTCTTGCCTACAGCCTGATCTTGTGCCTGTGTGTGTGTGTGTGTGTGTGTGTGTGTGTGTGTGTGTGTGTTCCCATTGCGCATACTCCCTCTGAACCTCATGGCTAACTTGACTCCCCCTGCACAGCTATCTCCCTGTATGTGGATAGCCTCAGAATTAGGGCTGAGGTCATCACTCCTATCAGGGCTTCTCCTTCAGCAGGGGCATATCCAAAATATTCACCGGGCTTTTCAAATTTCAGGTGATCAGACCTACTGGATCTCTTCATATAAGGATGAATGTATAAAGCTGTGCCTATTTTAAAAAGTCATATAGATGATTCTGGTGCATTTTTTGGATTAAGAACACTGTAAGAGGGGGTGGTCTAGAGAGATGGTTCAGTGGTTAGGAACCTAGATGCTTTTCCAAGAACTGGGTTTGATTCTCAGCACCTACAGGGTGGCTTATAAATGTTTGTAACTCCAGTTCCAGAGGATTGACCTTTCCCTTCTAGCCTCTGCTATATGCATGAGATACACAGGCACACATGCAGACAAAACACCCATAAATTTTAAACAAATAAAAGAATTAATTAATTAAAAGAACTCTTTTGGAGGCTCTGTGTCTTGAACTTAGAAAGATTTTAAGTATTCCAATGCTTAGCCACCTTCTCTCCTATGATGTCAGTGTATGTCTTGACCCCAAGTCTTCCGAAGAGAGGTGATAGGATGCTAACCATGGCAGGGATAAAAATCAAGATTAAATTTGCAGTTGAGCTTAGCAGTGCACTCCTTTAACCCCAGCTCTGGGGATACAGAGGCAAGGGGAGCTCTGTGAATTTCAAGGCCAGCTTGATCTACATAACAAGTTCTAGGTCAGCTAGAACTTGTCTTAAAAAAACTTTTAAGGTTTGCAACTTCCCGGCATGTCATTTGTGTGTTAGATTTTCCCTAAAACTAGCTTATTTTTCTTCAGGTAAGCAATTTACTCCTTACTAAAGCTACACTTACTAAACTTCAGTAAGTTCAGTCTTAACAGAACAACTATACAGGGTCTGCTACTTTGCTTGAGCATCAGCTCCACGCAATATAGAACCACCTGGGAAGGGAGTCTGAATGAGGACTTATCTAGGTCAGGTTGGCCTACCACCTGTCTAAGTTACCTGCTGTTAGTTGATGTAGAGGCAGACCTAGCTTATTGTGGGCAGCACCGCTCTGTAGGCAGGGTATCCTGGACTGTATCAAAGAGGAAAGAGCTAACCGGTGAGCCAGCAAGTGGTCATTCTCTCACTGACCTTGATTGTGGACGTGATGGTAGGAAGTGCTTAACTTCCTGCCTTGATATCCCTGAAATGACAAGACTATAGACTGGAGTTGTAAGCTAGCTAAACCCTCACCCACTGTGTTGCTTTTTGTCCCTGTAACCGAAAGAGACCTGGGGACTGAGACATTGTTGATAGTGCCAGGATTGATCTCAGCCATCCACTGACCACTGTTACTCAAGGGCTCCCCACTAATTTTAGCCCATCTGTCCTGAGGACCTAAGCATGGGTGGTAGGGTAGGCAAAGAAATAGATGATTAGTGTCAAAGAATAGGGTGATTCCATCCACGTAGCCTTATCTATATATCTTATCTACAACCTCCAATAATTGTGATCTATCTTCTCGGCAATGAAAATGGAAAGGGAACCAGCAACAAAATGAAACACATGCATACGCACAAACACGGACACACATGCACACACACATACACACATGTGCCACACACACAGGCACATACACGCACAGCCTCTATCACTTCAGGCCTTGTTCGGCTTCCCTCACCCTGCGATGCACTCCTCAGATCCAATCGCATCTCCAATTCACACCCTTCTACTTGGCTGGGTCTCCGGGAATGTATATTGATGTGCCACGGCCTGGCCATTCAATACAATTCTGTCAGTTCACTGCGCGTTTGGTCACCACAACGCCAGGCATCAGGGCTCAGCTATTTTCTTTGAAATTAACCAGATATTTTTCTGCTGGAGCTATTGAGTCAACATGGTGCGTGTAGGCACAGCATGAACTTACACTGTAATGAAAGCTGCCCCTGCACTCTGTCTGGCAACTTTGCCTCTGCTTCCTCTCTGTTCCCCTGTGACCTTACTATTCCACATCCGCTCTTCAAACTCGATCTCTGTTACTGTCACTGAGGATTCTTCTATTCCTGATTTGGAACCTACAGCTTTGGAGGCTGCCCTTGGTGAGACATCCACCCACCCACCTCCTTTTCCATTTATGGAGCACTTATCACACTCAGAGCATTTAAAACTCAAGGCTTATTAAGATCTCGTACCGTGTCAAGGCACAGTAGAGTTGGTCCTCCACATCCACAGTGTCTGTAGATATAGATTCAGCCAGTCAATGACCGAGACTATTTGAGAAAAACTGTATCTTTACAGACATGCACAAGTCTGAGAAATATGAACAATATAGTCTAATAACTGTTTATTTCATATTAGGTACACTAAGGGTGACTAATATTAGTAGAGCTGGGGCAGTACTCAGTGGTAGATTGCTTACCTAGAATGGGCAAGGCCCTGGGTTCAGTCCCCAGCATCCCAAGAAAGTGGGTGGAGGAGAGGAAGGGGATGGATATAAATCCCATCAGTACCAAGCCATTTTAATTGAGGGATGTGAGCTAACTTTGATTTTGTTAACTGCAAAAGGTTCTTGATTAGTTCTCAGTGATACAAATAACTGAGTTAATTAGAGGGAGGTTGTTGCAGACAATAGAACTATCTGTAAAAGACTAGATCTGCTATGGGGTGTTAGGTAACTTACAGTTTTCGAAAGTATGGAGATGGTTATAATATGCAATATCATTCGAGAAGCCCCCCATTCCCGCACCCTCTGTCACTGGCAATTTGAGTTCCAGAAACCAAACACCACGTGAGCTGCGGCCATCCCACAGCAACGAAACTCGAAACTCGTCTCTCTCCTGCTTCGTTTCTCTCACGTGCCTCTGAGTGTCTGGCAAATAGAGCATTTGATGGGCGATTGTACGTGCACACTGCAAGCATTTCTGTGAATGTGTTTCTGTTGTTTTATCCTCTACAGCAGCAACAGGATAGTGGGGGAGTACTTGTGAGACTGGAGAGATGGGGTCAGTGGATACTCTGCACAGACTGTTTAGGTGACTAAAAGAGAAACCTGGAAGAGTAAATAGGTGTTCACCCAAAAGATAATAAAAGAAGCTAGCAGGACAGGGGAGGGCTGGAGGTGTGGGGGTGGGGGACGGGAGGCACGCAGCATGGTCACAGCACTGGGAAATATGCTGATGGTGTCAAGGAGAAGGAAGATGGACAGAGACAGACCAGACACAAAAGTAACCTCCGCTCAAACTGGGCTTGGAAGCTTGACCACACCCCAACTGAGGTAGGGTCGGATGGAATAGAACTACACACTAGGAGTTGGGGGCTGTCCTAAATACTGGCCTTTAACCCTTGCCTTATAGAATAGCCCTTATGTGAGTTCATTCAAGCTGCTGTGACCAAAATGCATAGAGTGGATAGCTTATAACACGGGGAGGTCTGCTTCTCAGGGCTCTCGCAGCCATGTTCAAGATCAAGTAGATGTGATGTCTGCTGCAGGACTTACTTCTCATAGAGGACTCCACCACCCTTTGTCATTTGGTAAGGCAGCTCTCTGGGCTCTCTTTTGAGCTAATGTCATCCCTTAGGGCCCCGCTCTCTTGATCTAGTCACCACCCCAAAGCCTTACGTCCATATATCTTCAAAGCAAAGCAAGGATTAGCTTTCAACATATGAATTTGGGGTGAGGGGGGACTAAAACCACTTTGACAATGGTATGTCTTAACTGTCCCTGCTGGACTGTAAGCAAAGTATCATTCAACAATGTTGGTGAGTCCACAAAGTATTTCCTTCTTCATTTGAGAATATTTTCTTTTTTCCAATATCCTAAAATATAAAATATAATCGAGAGGACTTTTCTGAGTCCAATTATAGTGGTGTACATCTTTAATTCCAGCGCTCAGAGGGCAGAGACTGCTAATCTCTGTGAGTTCAAGGCCAGCCTGCTCTTCATAGTGAGTTCTAGGGCATCCAGAGCTACACAGGGAGAGCTTCCCTGTCTCAAAAGAAAGAAAGACAGAAAGTCAGGAAGGAAAGAAGAAGGACAGAAGGAAAGAAGGAAGAAAGAGAAAAATGGCCCCTGAAGGTAGACACCTAAGGTTAACCTGTGGCCTCCACATGTATTTATTCACATATATGTAACACACTCATAAGAGAGAGGGAGAGGGAGAGAGAAAGGGAGAGGGAGAAGGGGAAAGAAGAAAGAACTAGAAATGAAGAGATAAAGGGAGGAGAGGAGAAAGGAAGATAAACTGTGTACCAGCCAACCTCCAAACTAAGGCTTGGTGCCTGACCTGTGTCCCATCAGTGCCTTCTTCCTTGAGCTGGCTTCATGTGATACAGTGAAGACGTTTATGACTTTATTCCCTGTCTCTCGTTCTAAATCACACTCTGTCACCTAGGCAGGCATCTGAGAAGGTAATAGAGTTCTTTTTGATGTAACCATTCAACTGTTCCCTGGAATGGTATTTCTTCAAGAAAACTGGACACAGAACACACACAGGCAAAGACGGAATCAAGAACCACATGGATGAGTACCAAATATGTCTAATAACATGCGTGGAAGTTCCTAGAGTTAGTATAACATACCAATGAGAGAGTGATTACACGGGATAGGGTGGGTGGGACATATTACAGAGAACATACCAGTTGGAGGACAACTTCCTGGAGTTCATTCTCTCCTTCTGCCTTTACCTGAGCTTCTAGAATTGAACTAGCGTCATCAGATTTCTGTTTGGCAAATTCCTTTACCTGATAAGACCTCTCTCCAGCCCTATGAGTGACACTTTCTATAGTAAGTATATTACAGGAGTAAGAAAATGACTGAATATGGGAGATGGGGTATAAGTGTGTGTGTGTGTGTGTGTGTGTGTACACACACACACATGCTTGAACATGAGCATGCATATTCTTTGCCACTAAGCTACTACCTATCCCTGTTGTCACTAAGCGTCATCTAGCATTATACAATGAGAAACAGTTTTAGTGATGTTAGTAATCTCATCACAGAATCTAGACTACAGTAGGGCTAGAGAGATGGCTCAAAGACTAAAGTGCTTGCTGCTCGATCATAAAGCCTTGAATTTGAACCCAGAACCTGTTTCAAAAAGTCAGGCAAAGTGACACATGCTTTTTATGCCAGCTCTGGGAAGGCAGAGGTAGGCAGATTCCTCGGGTTTGATTTGCTAGCTAGTCTAGTTTAATCAAAATGAAAGAACTTGTTTCAAAACAAAGTAGACATCTCCTAAAAGAACAAACAACACTCAGACTGACCTCTGGCCTCTGCATGCACACATATACAAATATACATTCACCTACACAAATATATGTGCATACATGCACGCGCGCGCACACACACACACACACACACACACACACACACACACACACACACACACACGCACACACACTTCTTACTCTGTTAATTACTAGCTGAGTAATTTTAAATAAATCACTTTGCTTCCCCACAAAATGCCTGTAATTCTAGGCCCTGGTGTGGTGGTTAACTCCTTTAATCCTAGCACTCAGGAGACAGAAGCAGGCAGATCTCTGGGAGTTTTCTGATCTACATAGCAAATTCTAGCCAGCCAAACTTAATATAGTGAGAATCTTTCTCAAAGAAACAAAAACAAGTGAGGGAGACAGACAGACAGACACGGACAGACACAGACAGAGACAGACACAGAGACAGAGAAAGACATCAAAATTTTGAGGCCTGGTGAGTTATCTCAGTAAGTAAGAACACTTCTCCCTCTCGCAGAGAATCTGGGTTCGGTTTCCAGCATCCACACAATGGCTCACAACTATCTCTAACTCCATCAGTCTCACACACACGGTACACATGCACATAGATAGGCAAACACTTATACACATAAAGTATTAAAATTAAAGGTTAAAATGCCTACACTAATGGTAAAATGAGGCCTCGGTCGTATCAGAAACAGCGATGCCTACACAGAACAGTTGTGAAGAGAGTAACGTGAGCTAACAAATGCAAGTGTTTGACTTTGATTGGCAGCTGCTACTGCCATTATGGCTGTCATTGAGACTCCCTGATTCTTCTGCTTTTGAAACATCTTCTGAAATGCTGCCCAGTGTAATAATTGAGACAATATCTGAAAATGAGCAAGACATCTTTTGACCTCGTTTGCAGGCAAATCTGTCCTTTGGTTTGCCATAAGGAATGGCCATATGTTCCTCAGACCCTATTTTGAGCATGTGCTTTTTTTTTCTTCCTCAACGGAACTAAATTTTAGTGTCAAGTCAGCCTTCACTCTTCCCCATCAGAGACCTCTCAGGCACCAGCCCCCTGGAAGCTGGCTTGCTTTAATCCAAGGGTGATATTTCTGTGCCTGGTTAACTATGCTCTACTTTCAACATGAGCCAATTGGCTTTAATCACAGGATGTTATTGAAAAAGATTGGGCAGATTATGGGTAGTAAGAGAGATAATTGCCAAGGGGAAACAAGGAAAAAAATAAATGAATCTTCCATCTCGGGGAGAAATAAATGGCCTTATTATGGGGTCAGCTGGGATGATCCTAAAACGCCCTGTCCAGGAGAAAATGCATAATGGTAGTTTGGGAGTTGAAGAATTTGGCAGCAACAATATTCGTGGATCAAAACAGCTTTTAAGGGACAACCTCAGGGGATTGCTTTTCTATAAAAGGGATGGGATGGTTCCCTTTATGCTACTGAAAATGCAGTCTCAGAGTTAACTGGAGATAGGGCTTTCTCATCAGTCGTTCTTTGAAACAAACAGGGACATTATGTTCCACAGTATTAGGACAGTGGACTGCCACCACCACTCCCCCCAAAATCCCTGAGTTTTCCGAATTTCATTTGTGTCAGTCTTGAGAAAATACTTTATATATAGCATTAAATGAAATATAGCGCTCTCTCTAAGACTCGGGAAACACAAGGGAGAGGACACAATGAGTGGAAGAGGCGGGGGACTGAGAGCAGTGCTCTAATGCGCTGTCTTCCAGACACCACGTGGCTGTCATACTCAAGTCACAGCATCCATGGCCACCTGCTGCACAAGGCCTGACCTGTTACCATTACATCATGGGCTAGGGGCAGTGGTGCACACCTTTAATCCCAGCGCTTAGGACATAGAGGCGGGTGGATCTCTAGGAGCTCAGCAGTGAGTTCCAGGCCAGCCAGAGCTGCATAGTGAGATGCTGTCTCAAAACAAACAAACAAACAACAAAAACAAGCAAATAAGAAAAAACTTGTTTTAAATTAGTTTTCCTGGGACACCTCTTTAATATTGACTCTAACGGGAACCTTTCAGTTTGAGCTCCCTTCTTTCTACCAAATATACTGAAGCCAGTGGCTTGGAGCCGTGCTCCTAATGCCATCTTGGAACCAGCCAGTGATGGGAATCATTATTCAGACCTCAGCTTTTACTGTAGGTCCTGTCTTAGGGTCTTATTGCTGTGAACAGACACCATGACCGATGTGAGATTTATAAAGGACAACATTTAACTGGGGCTGGCTTACAGGTTCAGAGGTTCAGTCCATTATCATCAAGGTGGGAGCTTGGCAGCATCCAGGCAGGCATGGTGCAGGAAGAGCGGAGTTCTACATCTTCCTCTGGAGGAAGCCAGGAACAGCCTGAGCATCCTAGGAGGAGCTAGGAGGAGGGTCTCCAAGCCCACCCCACAGTGACACACTTCCTCCAACAAGGCCACACCTTCTAATAGTGCCACTCCCTGGGCCAAGCATATGTAAACCATCACAGGGCCCAACGTCACCTTGATCATCCCAGCTGACCACAAATGCCCAGTGAAAGAGACCTATGAATTCTCCCATCTCCCTGAAATTCTTTCTTAATTTACTTGAGGATCATTCACTAATGACACATGGTAATGGGTTCTGTCTTTGGAGGCTCAGTTGTGTCACGTCATGTTTTTCTGGAAGCTTCCTTATGAGAAGATGTTTTTGCTGAAGCTGACACGTGGAAGGATGTTTTGCTGAGGACATACATGTGGCGTTTTTCAGGAAGCTACCTGGAAAAAGGGCATGTGATGTTTTGCTAGAGCAGATGCTTGAGAGAACACGTCATTTTTGGAAAGGGTATGAGTGTAACCCAACAGTGAGTGACACTGTATGGTATTGATTAGCCACTCTTTGCCCGTCATCATTGGGCTTTGCTGATGCTGGTCTTCGATGATGACCCTTTGTTGCATTGATTCACCTTGCCATTCTTTGCTGGTAATTCTTTATCATGACTTCATAGAAATGTCACCAAAGAATTGTGCATGGCATTTCAGCGACTTCTTGCCACTTCCACAGACTCTGATGAGCCTCGAGTTTTCCTCTGGATTGAACTGCCACAGCTGATTTGTGAATGGTGTTTGTTTGTGAATTGTGTGTGAACTGAACTGCTGATATCTTACAATGCAGATTAGATTTGCTCCAAAGAACTTCCTTTGCCCTATTAACAGTTCCTTTCCACTACCTCTGGTGGGTGGTGGCCTAGAAGGCAGATTAAAGCATATAAGAACCCTTATAAAGTAGGTTTTGAAAAATCTAAGCCTACAGGGTTTCATTACAATGAATATCTCTTATGGTCACCATCCATGATCCTTTCCTCTTCCTCTCTAGTCTTCTTTCTACATGCATATTTCCTTTTATTTTGCTGGTGACCTAATGAGTTTCATTATGATTGTTTACAGGTGCGTAGATGAGGAATTATTTAAAGGAGGAAGGACAACTTATGGGGGCTACATTTCCAGGCTGGGGAAATGTCTCTCCTTCCCATAACAGCCACTAACTGTCTGCAGATCCTCAGAGAGGACTGGAGTGCATGATTCCCTTCCCCCTATAACATAATGACATAACAGAATGTTGATGGACCCCATCCTGGGTGCAGGTCTTGTGCAAGTAACCAGAGCTACTTTTCCTGAAAGTCTTTGGTTCTTACCTACTGATGTTAGGTGTCCACTTGACGGGAACAGGAATCACCTAGGAGACAAAGCTCTGGGGAGGTCTGTTAGGGGGTTATTGAGTTGATTAGTTAGGAAGAACCACCCTAAATATCGACAGCAACATTCCAGGGGCTGGGGTCCTGCCTGTTGAACTAAAAAGAAGAAACTGAGCTGAGAGCCACCATTCTTCTCTCTGCTTCCTGACTGGGGGTGCCCTGAAAGCAGCTCTCACACTCCTGTCACCATGGTGGACTGTAACCTGGAACAGTGAGGCAAAATAAGCCCTTCCTTGATTGCGCTGCTTCGCCAGGGTATTTGTCTCAATAACAAGACAAGTAATTAAGACACTCTGCATTGCTATGTTTGTGTTTGGGGCCAAATTTTCCAGCCCTTAGTGACCTTCTTTGAGAAACTCTGACTCCAGCTCTACCTTTAAGTCTTTGGTAGGGTTTCTCCGTGTCACTCTGGCTTTCTTGAAACTTGCTCTGTACACCAGGCTGGTCTCAAACTCAGAGATCCTCCTGAGTTCTGAGTGTGGGGATTAAGCTTCTGCCTTTAAGTCTTCTTTTAGGAGTTAGAGAAGGGTGTAGACATCTAGCTAATTACACAAAGAAAACAAAGTAACTGCATTGATGGTCCAAGTCTTAGGCTCAGGGTGATTCTATAGTACCAGATAAAAATGTCAAGGGAAGCTCCCCATGGATACTTGGCTGGTACAAGAAGCTTGCCCTTACGTGGGCTGCACTGGGTTGAACTGGTATCTCCTATACCAGGTGGGGAGGTGGAAGAGACTTACCAATGGGCTCACCAGCACTCAGACACAGCCTTTCTACTCTCCCATACATCAGTCATGATAGGATGCAGAGCTCAGCTTCCTGCTATAGGTAAACATGTCTCAGGAACCGTGAATGAGGCTCAGGAAGGACTCCCCAGATTGTAAGATGTTGGTGCAGAGACACAGGACCATTCAGGATTCTTCCTGTGGGTTCACAGTGCTAATAAGTAGTCCCAGGGACACAGGAGGCAGCAATATCAGCAAAGGTGTTCAGAAACAAAACAATTCCCACAGGATGATTGAGGGTCCTGCTGCCATCTTTCTTGGATGCTCCCATATGTTGAATATAATCCAATGGGCCATCTGGAGCCGTCCTGAACCCCAGTGAGCTGCCTAAAAGCCCTCACCGGTCACTCAATGTCGGCCAACCACCCTCCTCAGGACTTCGATGTATGGTAGTTTTAATTCTACTGCAATAGAGAAACGGATGTTTTGTTACCAGAGAGCAGTTGTGCAGTGGAGTACCCCACTTTGTTAAGTAAGGAAAGGAAATTGTAGCTGTTTTCCTAGTCTCACTGGCTTAAAAGATGCTTTTCTGTAATAGCAAAGTTGGAAGTAACGTAAAATAAACAGGCGAGTTATAGTCCAGTGCTGACTGACCTGGTGTGCAGCCACTTCAGATGTGATTAGCAAAACTGAGGTAAAATGGAAGGAAGTTGAAACTGTCACAGTGTAAAGGTCTGAAAGCAGACCATAAAGATGTACAAGGACTGTCTTAGTTGGGGTTAGTATTGCTGTGATGGGAAAAAATGACCAAAGCAACTTGGGGAGAAAGGAGTTTATTTGACTTACACTTCCACATCATTGTTCATCAGGAAGTCAAGACAGGAACTCAAACAGGATAGGAACCTGGAGGCAGGAGCTGATGCAGACGCCATGGAGGGGTGCTGCTTACTGACTTGCTCCTCATGACTTGTTCAGCCTGCTTTCTTTATTTTTGTTTTTAAACTTTTACTATTCTCTCACACATTATACCCCACCACAATTTCTGCTCCCTCCACTCCTCTCAGTCACTAGCCCCACCTCCCCTCTCCCCTAGATCAATTCCTCTTCTGTTTCCCTTCAGAGAGAGAGGCAGAGACAGAGGTAGAGACAGAGAGAGACAAAAAGAGAGAGATACCTCCCAGAGATATCCATGAAACGTGGCCTAACAAGATACAAGAAGACTGGACACAGACCCTCCTATTATGTCTGAATACAGCAACCCAGTAGGAGAGAAAGAGTCCCAAGCACAGGGAAAAGAGTCAAGAGTCACACCCACTTCCCTTGTTGAGACTATCCCACAAGAATCCCAAGAATACACAACCATAAGGTATATAAAGAGGACCTCGCTCAGACCCATACGGGATCCATGTTTGTCACTTCAGTTTCTGTGATCCCCTAGAATCAGCCTTCTTTCTTATAGAAGCCAGGACTGCCAGCCCAGGAGCGGCCCCATGCACAATGGGCTGGGCCCTCCCAAATCAATCATTAAGGAAATAATCTACAGACTTGCCTGTAGCCCAATATTATGGAGGCATTTTCTTCTCCGAAGTTCCGTCCTCTCAGATGACTACTGTGGCTGTGTTGAGTTGACATAAAACTAGCCAGCAAAGCACCCAGGGTCTTGAGAGCTGGTGAGCTGGCCCTGCTCTCACCAACTGCAGCACTAGGGAGAGAGGTCCCTGAACCTCACTTGGGCAGCACAGCAAAGCTAACCCTGGTGGAGGAAGCAGGAATGAGCTGTCCTTGCCACTGATCTGCCATGAGCTTAGGCACAGGAATGATGCCCAACCCCGACATCCCCTCCGCCATTGCCCTTTGCCACTCTCAGTAGTCAGGAAAGCTGGGCCTGAGGTCATGAGAGAGGGAGAGCTGCCTGTAGCACTTGGGAAAGAGGGCCCTGTGCCTCACTGGGGCAGCACAGTGGATCTGACCCTGATGGTAAAGACATGAGTAAGCCAACCCCGAGAATGTAAAAGTGGGAGAGCTGGCCCTGCCTTCCGTGGATGTTGCTGTTGGGTAGCCTAGCCAGAGCTGTACTGATGAGCTTTTTCTGGTGGTGCAGATGGGGAAAAACCAGCACTGACCCACTCAGCTACCACCCAGACCCAAATCCAGAGCTTTGGGTTGACCCACTCCGAGATCTACATCATCTGTGAACTGTTGGAGTATGTGAAAGGTCTGGTCCTGCTGGTCCAAACCTGCAGGATCTCCAAGGCGAAGAGGGCTCCAACAAGATAATTGGGAGGAGTCCTACCAATGACTCATTGTGATGAGCTTGCAGGTGAAGATGTGTGGACAGAGGGTTATTCTGTGGTACATAATGTGATACACTATAGCTTCCACAATGAGATGTTTTCTATGATTTTTGGCGCGTGCATGTGCGCGCGCGCGCGTGTGTGTGTGCATGTGAATGTGTGTGTGTGTGTGTGTGTGTGTGTGTGTGTGTTTCTTTTTGGGGGAGGTTACAAGGGCAGAAGGTGCATATTGGGGAACAGAAAGATGAGTGAGACTGGGACACATGATGTGAAACTCACAAAGAAGCAATAAAAAGTTAAATAAAAATAAATTAAAAACAATCAAACAAACCAAAAACTAGTCAGCACAAGGACCACGTGACATCACAGCTGTTTTGTAGAGTGAGTCCAGGCAGGGTATTCCCTGCTCCTGAACTCAAAGTGCGTGGTATCAGATCTATAATTTTAAAAGAAAAGCCACCTTCTCTCACTATGCCTTTATCCCATGTTCCAGAACAATCTCCTCTTAGCTAATGGAGCTAGAGAGATAGCTCAGTGGCTAAGAGCACATGTTGCTCTTAAGGAGGACCCATGTTCGATTCCTAGCACCTAAATGATGATTCACAACCATTTGTAAGTTAAGTTTCAGAGGATGGGACTCCTTTTCTGACTTCTATGGATGTCAGTCACGAATCTAGTACATATACATGCATGCAAGCAAAACATTCGTGCACATAAAAATAAAATAATAAATGTAAAAGTGATCTAGTCCAACAAGGAATTTTGCTGTTATTGTTGTTGTTGTTGTTGTTGTTGTTGTTGTTGTTGTTGTTGTTGTTTGTCATTGGCCTTTCTGTGTAGTCCTGGACGTCCTGGAACTTACTATACAAACAGGAGGATCTTCAACTCACAAAAATCCATAGCCTGTGCCTTCCAAGTGCTGAGATTAATGGTGTGCACCACCAAACCCAGTTCTACAGAGCAAATTTCGATTCTACACTGGACTCGTTTTTATCGCTCACCACTTGTAGGCTTAGATTTTTCAAAACCTGCTTTAATAAGGGTTCTCATATGTTTTAACCCCACTTCTAGCCCACCACCCAAAGGTAGAGGAGAAAAAATGGTAAATAGGACAAGGGGATGTGAAGCTGTTTGGTAGTAGTTCTTTGGAAGATTCCAATCTCAGTTTCTCAGGATACCAGCAGTCCAGTTCATAAGTGTCACCCAACAGGACAGCATGATCCAGCAGAAACCACCAGACCTGAGTAAGCGGGGAGCAACCAGGACCAGCCGGAATGCCAGGAGTTCTCTGTTGTGCCTCTTTCAAGAAGTGAAGCTCAGCAAAGACATGAGACCAACAGAGAGTTGCACAGCTGGCTATGCAAGCCCCCCCACCCCGTCACTATCCATTGAGTCCTGCTTATACTCTCTGCAAACATCGTGTGTCCTCTCACACGTCTTGTCTGAGCAAAATATCGTGTGAGTCTGCATCACATGACACAGCCAGAAATTTCCACTTCAAGTGTCAATTCCTAAAATGCAGCATCATTTCAATCTCTATCAGTTTCTATTTTGAGGTTGTGATGGTTTGTATATGCTTGGCCCAGGAAGCGGCACTATTTGGAGGGTGGCCTTGTTGGAGTAGGTGTGGCCTTGTGGAGTAGGTGTGTCACTGTGGGCATGGGCTTAAGACCATCACCATAGCTGCCTGGAAGTCAGTCTTCCACTAGCAGCCTTCAGATGAAGATGTAGAACTCTCAGCTCCTCCTGCACCAGCCTGCCTGAATGCTGCCTTGATGATAATGGACTGAACCTCTGAACCTGTAAGCCAGCCCCAATTAAATGTTGTCCTTATAAGAGTTGCCTTGGTCATGGTGTCTATTCTCAGTAGTATAGCCCTAAGACAGAGGTACAGCAGACGTGTCCAGACTGAGAGGGATACCAAGCTTTCTTTGTGTTGTCTCAACTCAGTACACATTGCGAGTATCTGGAATTTGTGGGAAAGTGATCAGACCTGGTGTATGCAGGTTGCCTCACAAGCAATGTTGAAGTCAACACTCAGGAACCAATAGCTCCCAATGGATAAGAGCAAGGGTGTACTCCTCTTCTGACCTCTGTGGATGTCAGTCATGAATCTAGTACATATACATGCCTGCAAGCAAAACATTCGTGCACATAAAAATAAGGTAATAAATTTAAAAGTGATCTAGTCCAACAAGGACTTTGTTGTTACTGTTGTTGTTGTTGTTGCTGCTGCTGCTGCTTTTTAGAAAAGCAGGCATCAGGGACTGCTTCACACAGCCTCATGGCTGACTCAGAACTGAGATACCCCGCTCATGAAAATTTGTAAAAATGAAACCCCGTTCTTGTGGTCCGCACCTTTGTCACTACATTCCCATCTTCATTGTCCTCCTCCCTCGATGCTCTAGTCACCTTGTGCCTGCACCTCCATCTCTCTGCTTCCCTGGCCCCAGGCATATCTTCCTTATGAACGTGCCCCAAGGTTAATAAGGAATTCTCCCTCAATATTAAGAAATGAATTCTCTGTTACTTGAACTATGAATGAAGTATAAATAAAAATTGTCATTTTGTAAGTAAAAGATTATCTGATACCTATAAAGTCATACTATTCCATCCAGTTGGCAACAGATAAGAGCTAGGCTAAGGCATGGTGGCACACACCTCTAAGGCCAATACTCGGGCAGCTGAGGCAGGAGGACTGAGAGTTTGAGAGCAGTTCTGGCTATATAGTTGAGACCCTGTCTCGATGATGATGATGGTGATGGTGATGCTGAAGATGGTGATGATGATATTATGGCAAGTATTATTGCTGTAAAATGTAACTGTTGCAATGACAGTAAAAACACACCTCAAAGCCTCCAAGTCATTTGTTTCTGCCCATTGGGAGCTATAGGTTCCTGTGGATTGACTTCAACATTGCTTGTGAGGTGATCCTCGTATGTTGCAGCACCTGATCATTTTCCCATAAATTCCAGAGTTGAGACACTGCAAGAAAGAAACTTTGGTATCCCTTTTAACCTAGACCCTGTTGCTGTATCCATTCAACCTAGTACTGTTGCTGTATTTAACAGGATAACTTTGTTGAACAAGAACTTGCAAAATGGTTGTGTTGTATCTCATAACCCCTTCCTTTCAGGGTTAAAAGTGCATGATCCCATTAGCCAAAAATCTCAGATTACCCAAGATGCAATCCACAGACCACAGGAAGCTCAAGAAGAAGGATGACCAAAATGCAGATGCTCCCACTCCTTCTTAAAAGGAGGAAAATATTCATAGGAGGGGATATGGAAGCAAAGTTTAGAGCAGTGACTCAAGGAATGGCCATTTAGAGCCTGCCCCATATGTGGCCCATATATATACAGCCACCAAAACTAGATAAGATTGATGAAGCTAGAAAATGCATGCTGAAAGGGACCAGATATAGATCTCTCCTGAGAGACACATCCAGAGTATGTCCAATACAGAGGTCAATGCTAGCAGCAAACCACCAAACTGAGAATAGGACATCTTTGGGGGGAATTAAAGGAAGTATTGAAAGAGTTGAAGGAGCTTGCAACTCCGTAAAAACAACAACGCCAACCAATCAGAGCTTCCAGGGACTAAACCACTACCGAAAGACTATACATGGACTGACCCAGGGCTCCAACTGCATATGTAGCAGAGAATAGCCTAATAAGAGCACCAGTGGAAGGGAAAGCCCTTGGTCTAGCCAGGGTTGGACCCCCAGTTCAGGGGAATATGGGGGCAGTAAGGGGGGATATAGGGGGAATACCCGTATCGGGAAGGGGGAGGGGAGGGAATGGGGGTTTATGGACAGAAAACTGGGAACAGGAATAACCTTTGAAATATAAGTAAAGAAATGTATAATAAAAAAATTTTTTAAACGTTCATGATCCCTGTGATCCAGAAAGTTTACTTGCCAAAATTTGCTCTGCAAATACACCCAAAATGATGTGTATTTAATAACAATCCCAGCCACTTTATTTTATCTTGGTTTTGTTTTTTGAGATAAGTTCTAACTATGTACCTGGAAACTTTCTATATAAACCATGCTGGCCTTGAACTCACAAATACCGCCCTGTCTCTGCCTCCTAAGTGCTAGAAACGAAGGTGTGTAGCACCATTCCCAGTAGCCATTTTGGTTTATAACAGCACAAAAATTGTGGGGGTTTTGTTATTGTTTTTTTTTTAGTTTATTATTGTTGTGGTGGTTGTATGTGTTCCTACACCACAGCACATATGTTTGAGGTCAAATGCTAACTTTCAAGAGTCTATTCTCTCCTTCCACCCTGGGTTCAGAAGACTAGACTCAAGTCATCTGGCTTGCATAGCAAGCGCTTCTCCTAGATGGCCCAGCCTGCTGCCTCTAAGAAGCCCATTTTTAACTGAGTCAATGTATTGTGCATTTGACACATCAGATGGATGCAATGGAACATCCTCAAGACACAGTATGAAGTGAGAAGAGTACCACAGGACACCATGCTCCCTGCCTGCTACCTTTCCCCTTCCATGATAAAGGGAGCAGGAAGGAGGGGAGGGAGCATCACTGTGTGAACATATCGAGTGTTTGCAAGTCAGTGGTGGATACCTTGGAGGAGGAGGAGGCACAGGAAAGGGAAGGAGACAGTGTGTGATGTACATATGACTTCATTTTTAACTATGTGTCTGTGTGGGTATGTGCCCATAGTGCAGGTACCCTTGGAGGCCAGCGGCATCAGGTTCTCCTGGAGCAGAAGTTATAGGTGGTTTCAAGATGCTTGATTTGGGTGCTGGGACCCAAACTTGGCTTCTGTTCAAGAGTCCATACTCTTAACTACGGAGCCATCTCTCCAGGCCCCAGCAATCGCTTTCTTAAGCCTAGGTTTTGGGCTGGAGAGATGGCTCAGTGGTTAAGAGCACCGACTGCTCTTCCAGAGGTCCTGAGTTCAATTCCCAGCAACCACATGGTGGCTCACAACCATCTGTAATGGGATCCTACGCCCTCTTCTGGTGTGTCTGAAGACAGCTACAGTGTAGTCATATAAATAAAATAAAAATCTTTAAAAAAAAAAAAGCCTAGGTTTTTCCCTTAATTCCTTAAGATTGAGAAGGAAGACCACATTCCTGCTTTTGTGTGTGTGTGTGTGTGTGTGTGTGTCTGTGTGTGTGTGTCTGTGTGTGTGTATGTCTGTGTGTGTCTATGTCTGTGTGTGTCTGTGTCTGTGTGTGTGTCTCTGTGTGTGTCTGTGTGTGTGTCTGTGTCTGTGCATCTGTGTGTGTGTGTCTGTGTGTGTGTGTGTGTGTGTGCACATGCATGTAAGGTCCTATCATTGACTTCACACATGGTTAATGTGAACCCTCCATGCCCTATGCTCACTTCCTAAGATGTGGAGATCTCTGTGCAAAGAACCACTCCTTTCCTGATATGGGATTTCTGGGTCACCCTAAACCTTTGTTTCTTCTTTGAGGAGAACATTAGGCAAATTATAAATGTGTGTGTGTGTGTGTGTGTGTGTGTGTGTGTGTGTGTGTGTATACCAAACTCCATGGAAATAATTGGTTTGGTTTAATGAAAATAAAATTTTGAATAAATATGTGTATTTATTTACAAATCGCTAAGAGCAGTATCTGGTGCCTTATAGTAGTCCCTCAATTTACATTGCATTTATTCACCTCTCAAAACAAAATTGTCAGGATATTTGAGGTTAGAACATCCTTTCAGGTAGGTGATAGAACTTCTACATAATTTTGAAAGCAATTTGAGCCCAAATGCACACAAATTTCCTATTCGGTCAACACCATTTGCTAAGTGCTTTGAGTCAGCACACCAAGGTCCAGGACGGCATTGGCTGAGGTCGTCTTATTTTTAGTTTGGCTTCTTGTCTTTAACCTTTAGCTGCTAAGTAAAGCTAAATCTAGGTCAGTTCCAAATGCAAAGAATCGCATAGTTCATCTGTAGGCAGTCTGAAGGCTGAAGGCTTCACAAGGCTGAAAGGAGAGACCAAATCACAGCAAGGGGGAGAGGGGTCTATCCAGTCATAGTTGGACGTTTCTATGAGGGGAGTGTTTTGTCTTGTTGTAATTTGAGATAAATTTCACTATGTAGCCCTGGTACTCCTGGAACTCCCTGTGTAGACCAGGCTAGCCTTGTGCTCCCAGTTAACAACTATATGGAGTTCCAGTCATATAATCACACAAACCTCTCTCCTCACAAACCCAAAGCCTGCACAAAGCTGAAACAGAAGCAAGGGGAACGGCTGTGCTGTCCTTAGATGTTTGCTCTTAGCTTCTTCTTTTTCTTGCTTCTGGAAAACGCCTCTGGCTGGGAGGCCTGCCAAGCAGATACTTTTGCATCCTTGACCAAAGATGCCTTCTGTCCCACTTTGCCACCTGCTCCCAAGTTAACTTTATCAAAGTTCTTGTTGTCGTGACACATGTATCATTTTCCTTTCCAAAGTGCATTTTTAAATTTTCAACTAAATCTGAAAGCACGATTGGCTAAGCACAATTAAAATTAAAAACAGGCCAGGTATAGTGCCACATGCCTTTAGTCCAAGCACTCAGGAAACCAAGGCAGTCGGGGCTCTATGTGTAAAAGGGCAGCGTGGTCTGAAAGTCAGTTCAGGACAGCTGGAGGCTACAGACTGAGACTCTGCCTCAAAAATGCAAAACAAATGCTATTTTGAAAAGATTAGAGCTCCAAGGTAGACCTAGCAAGCATAAGGATCTGTGTTCAATCCTTACTACAAATACACATATTCAGATATGAATGTATCTGAAAATTAACTGGGAAAATATATATGATGTGTATATGATAGTTAAATAGTTATTGTTTTGATCGCTAATACGTGCAATAATTCTACATATTTATGGGATGTTTGACTCATGGATACTTTGTTCAATGATCAAATCAAAATAATCAGCATGTCCGTCACCTCGTGTGTTTTCTCTGTACTGAGAGCATTTAGAACCCTTTCTTCTCAAAGGTGCATAGTGATGTTAGCTGTAGTCGCTCTACTGAGGGGGGGAACCCACAGACCTAACTCTTCCTTCCCTTGACTCTGTGCACATGGCATCCTCTGCCCACCCCCTCCTCAAACTCCACCCCCACCCCGTCTCGGGGAACCACTTTCTCCTCTACTTTCTGCAGGTCTATTCTTTCATGTTTCCCAGATGAGGCAGATCTGTGCTTTGTCATCCTGTGTCTGGCTTGCTGTTTTCCGATTTCACAATATCCTCCAGATCCAGCCATCTTGTGGCAAACAGGAGGATTTCAACCTTCTTTGTTGCTGAATTGTGTTCCTGTGTGTGTGTTCCTGTGTGTGTGGTGTGTGTGTGTGTGTGTGTGTGTGTGGTTGTGTGTATGTTTGTGTATGTGTGATTGTGTGTATGTTTGTGTGTGTGATTGTGTATATGTTTGTGTGTGTGTATGAGTGTGTGTGTGGTTCTGTGTGTGTGATTGTGTGTATGTTTGTGTGTGTGATTGTGTATATGTTTGTGTGTGTGTATGAGTGTGTGTGTGGTTCTGTGTGTGTGGTTGTGTGTATGTTTGTGTATGTGTGATTGTGTATATGTTTGTGTGTGTGTGTATGAGTGTGTGTGTGGTTCTGTGTGTGTGGTTGTGTGTATGTTTGTGTATGTGTGATTGTGTATATGTTTGTGTGTGTGTATGAGTGTGTGTGTGGTTCTGTGTGTGTGGTTGTGTGTATGTTTGTGTATGTGTGGTTGTGTGTGTGTTTGTGTGTGTGTGTGTGTGTGTGGTTGTGTGTATGTTTGTGTATGTGTGGTTGTGTGTGTGTTTGTGTGTGTGTGTGTGTGTGTGTGTGTGTGTGTGCGTGTATGTAGGCGCATTCACACCCCACCTTTTCTTTATCCATTCATCAGTTATGTCAGTTCAAACTCTTGGTTCTTCTAAATTGCACTGCAATAAACAGGGAAGTAGAGATGATTCTTCAATATCTTCAATATTTATTTTGGGTACATATATACACAGTGGTAGGGAGGCTGGATCATAGGGGGACTATTTTTAGTTAGTTTGTTTGTTTCGTTTGCTTTGTGGAACCTCCGCTCTGTTTTTCATACACCTAAAACATGGTGCTAGAGCTCTTCTCTCCCTAGCTTCACCAGCATTTGGCACTTCCTATTGTACTGATAATGATTCTGACAGATGAGATCACATCTCACCGTGCTTTCGATTTTGATGCTCAGGGATGTTGAGCACTGTTTCACATGCCTGCTGACCCATTGTATGTCTTCATTTGAAAAGTGTCTATAAAAATGTCATGACAAGTCATTGTTGTCCTCTTCCTTTCTTTTCTCATCCCTCTTTGCATACTGGAGAGCTTTGACTAGGCATGCTCTCATCTACTAAGGTACACCAACACCCCTGGTTGCTGTTCTGTGTGTTTATGTGTGTGTATTTTTTTTAAAGATTTTTCTTTGTGTATTGATGTTTTGCCTGTCTCTGTGGGATTGCCAGGTCCTCTGGAACTGGAGTTACAGACAGTTGTGAGCTGTCATCCGGGTGCCAGGAATTGAACCCCAGTCCTCTGGAAGAGCAGTAAGCATTCTTAACCACTGAGCAATGTCTCCAGCTCCCGAGTGTGTGTGTGTGTGTGTGTGTGTGTGTGTGTGTGTGTGTGTGTGTGTGTTTCCCAGATGCCATTCCTTGGCTTCTTTTTGTTTTTTTCTTTTTTTGTGAGATGGCATGTCTCACCAGTCTTTTAACTTAGCATGTAAGCCAGGCTGACTGGCCATCAAGTCTTGGACTATGCACCTCTCTCCACCTCTTCAACTTGGATACAAGCACACACATGCTCAACTTTTTGGCATAGTATCTTAGTTTGCACACACATGCTCAACTTCTTGGCATAGTATCTTAGTTTGCACACACATGCTCAACTTCTTGGCATAGTATCTTAGTTTGCACACACATGCTCAACTTCTTGGCATAGTATCTTAGTTTGCACACACATGCTCAACTTCTTGGCATAGTATCTTAGTTTGCACACACATGCTCAACTTCTTGGCATAGTATCTTAGTTTGCACACACATGCTCAACTTCTTGGCATAGTATCTTAGTTTGCACACACATGCTCAACTTCTTGGCATAGTATCTTAGTTTGCACACACATGCTCAACTTCTTGGCATAGTATCTTAGTTTGCACACACATGCTCAACTTCTTGGCATAGTATCTTAGTTTGCACACACATGCTCAACTTCTTGGCATAGTATCTTAGTTTGCACACACATGCTCAACTTCTTGGCATAGTATCTTAGTTTGCACACACATGCTCAACTTCTTGGCATAGTATCTTAGTTTGCACACACATGCTCAACTTCTTGGCATAGTATCTTAGTTTGCACACACATGCTCAACTTCTTGGCATAGTATCTTAGTTTGCACACACATGCTCAACTTCTTGGCATAGTATCTTAGTTTGCACACACATGCTCAACTTCTTGGCATAGTATCTTAGTTTGCACACACATGCTCAACTTCTTGGCATAGTATCTTAGTTTGCACACACATGCTCAACTTCTTGGCATAGTATCTTAGTTTGCACACACATGCTCAACTTCTTGGCATAGTATCTTAGTTTGCACACACATGCTCAACTTCTTGGCATAGTATCTTAGTTTGCACACACATGCTCAACTTCTTGGCATAGTATCTTAGTTTGCACACACATGCTCAACTTCTTGGCATAGTATCTTAGTTTGCACACACATGCTCAACTTCTTGGCATAGTATCTTAGTTTGCACACACATGCTCAACTTCTTGGCATAGTATCTTAGTTTGCACACACATGCTCAACTTCTTGGCATAGTATCTTAGTTTGCACACACATGCTCAACTTCTTGGCATAGTATCTTAGTTTGCACACACATGCTCAACTTCTTGGCATAGTATCTTAGTTTGCACACACATGCTCAACTTCTTGGCATAGTATCTTAGTTTGCACACACATGCTCAACTTCTTGGCATAGTATCTTAGTTTGCTTTCTGTTGTGAAAAACACCATGGCCAAAGGCAACTTGAGGAAGAAAGGGTATCTCTCATCTTCACACTTCGAGATAACGGTCCCTCACTGAAGGATGTCAGAGGAGAAGCTCGAGGCAGAACTGAAGCAGAAGCTGTGGAAGAGCGCTGCTTATTGGCTTGCCCTGCCTGGTTTGCTCAGCTACCGTTTGTGTACAACGCAGGACCACAGTGCGCTGGACCTTCTCACATCCATCTCTAATCAGGAAAATGCCCGCAGACTTGCCTACACACCAACCTGATGGAAGGAACTCCTCAGCTGACACTCTTCCTAAATGTCTCAAGCTTATGTCAAATTGACAATAAGACAAAAATAAAGCTAACCCCACACACGGGTTCCAGGGATGGCTACTCACCCAACACTCTTTAGTCTCTTGGTTGTTATACATAATGAATAAAGTCTCCATTTTAATGAGCAAAGAGCTGTTAAGTTCATGATAAAGGGGTCAAACTTTATTAATAAAAATGCAAATTAAAACAGAGACAATAAAGGGGTCAAACTTTATTAATAAAAATACAAAATAAAACAGACACTGTGCTGATCACAATGATGACGGTAATCATTAATGCCAATGTCTACTTTCACTGGGAGAATAGACATTGTCCTAAAATGCTGAGGAATTACAATTCTCTGTCTTTCTAGAATATTCTAAGAACTGAATGCAGGGGCACAAACTTGTAATCCCCAATACTGAGGAAACGGAGACAGATTGCTTAGCCCAGGGATTTAAAGCTAGCCTGGGCAACACAGCAAGACTGTCTGAAAAAATTAAACTGCATAAAACAGAGGGCAGAGACCTTCAATCCATTTATTATTCTTTGAGGAATACATGACATAGTAGCTCTAAGGATGATCTCAGCAATGCTGTTTACAATTGCGTATAAAAGAATTAGAAAGAGCCTATCCGTCCCCCAGCAAGAAGACTGGTTAAGTACATTATAAGAAACGAAATAAAATGTTCATCCACAGTACAAGAATGTTAAACTGAGGGCTGGAGAGATGGCTCAGCGGTTAAGAGCACCAGACTGCTCTTCCAGAGGTCATGAGTTCAATTCCCAGCAACCACATGGTGGCTCACAACCATCTGTAAAGAGATCCGATGCCCTCTTCTGGTGGGTCTGAAGACAGCTACAGTGTACTTATATATAATAAATGAATAAATCTTTAAAAAAAAGTGTTTAAAAAAAAAGTGTGGGGGGATGTGTCCTGGTTCAGGGAAAAAAAAAAAGAATGTTAAACTGAGGGTAAACCCAGGGTACTTGCCTGTATGTTCAAGGACCTGACTTTAGTACTCAGTACCAGCATACATACATACATACATACACACATAGATACATACACATATATCTATATATTTATTATACAAACATAATCATTATACATACATGTACAATACATATTTGTATATATCATATATCTATCATATATATATATATATACATATATATATATATATATGGAGAGAGAGAGAGATCAGAGATGACTCACCAGTTAAGAGCTCTTGTTGCTTTTGCAAAGACCCTGGTTTGTTTACGTGTCCCATATGGGAGATCACGAATGCCTGCAACTCCAATTCCAGGGGACCTAATGCTTCTGACCTCCGAGGGCTCTCAGACACACATGGTGCACAAACACTCACGTGTACACACATACCCAGTCAATAAATAAATAAATAAATAAATGAATAAATAAATAAGTAAATAGTTTTGAAGGAAGATATAAATGATAGTAATTTCTTTTTTTTTTTTTTTTTTGAGGCCAACTTATCCATAACAAAGAATTCTGGAACAGCCAGGACTACATAGTGAAATCCTGTCTCAGAAAGAAAAAGTCTCTCTGTCTATGCTTTGAGTTTGTTTGCTTGATGTTTTGTTTTGTTTTGTTTTGTTTTGTTTTGTGTGAGACAGTTTTGTCATGTACCCCAAGCTGGCCTTGAACTCTGCACCTTCCTTTCCAGGCCTTGCAAGTGCAATCTGGGATCAAAATGCTAATGTGATCTTTTTCTGGTTTGTGGTATTTCACAGAGTATGTGTTTAAATACTTCCTCCACACTTTGGGTGGTGGTGGTGAACTCCTTTAATTCTAGATTCTGAGACAGAGGGAGGCAGATCGCTATGAATTAGCGTCAGCCTGGTCTACAGAGCAAGTTCCAGGATAGCCAGGGTTGCACAGAGAAAACTTGTCTCAACAAACAAACAGTCCCTCCAAAACTGGGTATGGTGGTTCACTCCTTTAATCCCAGTACTTGGAAGGCAGAGGCAGGGGGCTCTCAGTAAGTTGGAGGGCAACTTGGCCCTCATAGCAAGTTCTGGTTCAGCCAGAAATACACAGTGAGACACTGTCTCAAAAAGAAAACAAAGACAAAACCCCCCACAAACCTCCTGCTCTGTTGTTTTGTGTTTTAAAACTTCACTGGTTGCTTATTTACTTACTTTGAGTCAGAGTTTCACTGTTCAGTCCAGTGTAACCAGTTCTCCATCCTCCTGCCTCACCTACTGAGTGCTTAGACCAGGAACCACGAGGCCTAGTCTTGGTCTGCTCAGTTGTACTGTCAATGCAACAGCTTTATAAAGAAGAAAAAGGTGGAGAGGAGGGCTGAAGAGAAAGTTCACTGATTAAAACTGCTTGCTGTTCTTGTAGAGGATCTTGGTTTGATTTTCAGTACCTGCATTGGGCAACTCACATCTCCAGGGATCCAATGCCTTGAGGACACACACACACACACCACACACACACACACACACACACAAACCCAGACACATGCAAACCACACACATATATACACACACCACACATATTCACACAAACGTACATACGCACACATACAAACATTAAATGCCTTTAAAGAGATAAAAGGGTAAAAGTAAAGAAGTGGCTGGGAAGAGAACTCAGTTGATAAGGTGCTTACAGCATGAGCATGAGGATCTGACTAATCCTCAGAACACACCTAAAACAGTCTGTCATAGCTAAAACAACTCTCTCTCTCTCTCTCTCTCTCTCTCTCTCTCTCTCTCTCTCTCTCCCTCCCTCCCCCTCCTCCTCCTCCTCCTCCTCCTTCTCTCTCTCTCTCTCTCTCTCTCTCTCTCTCTCTCTCTCTCTCTCTCTCTCTCTCTCTCTCTCTCTCTCTCTCTCTCTCTCTCTCTCTCTCGTGATCCCTCGTGAAGATCGATCGGACTCCTGGAACTCACTAACCAAACACCTAACCTACTTGGTGAGCTCTAGACACGTGAGAGATCCTGTCTCAAAAAAAAAAAAAAAAAAAAAAAAAAAAACCATGTCTGCTGGGCGGTGGTGGTGCACATCTTAAATCCCAGCACTATGAAAGCAAAGGCAAGGGATCTCTGTGCCTTCGAGGCCAGTCTGTACTACAGAGCAAGTTCTAGCAGGACAGCAAGGGAACTTCTTTTCTCTACACAGAGAAACTCTGTTTCAGGAAAAGAAGAAGAGGAGGAGGAGAAAGAGGAAGAAGAGAGCAGGAGGGAGGAAGTGGGAAGGAGAGGGAAAGAGAAGAAAACCAAAATGTGTCAGTTTTTGGAGTCTTTCGTTTGCTTCTTTAGCTCGACGGTCCCCTCTCAACCTTGCTGGTGCTTTCTGTTTCTTAATAAACATCTCTGTTTCTATTTAAGAACAAAACCAAGATGGATGGCATTTGACATCTGAAGACAGGTGACACTTGAGGTTGTCCTCTGGTACACCCGCCTGCACACACGTTCATGGACATCTTCACATATGTGTGCCCACAGACACATGGCAAAAGTAGTGAAGAGAAATTCGGGTCTTCTTGGGAAAACCCACTGTGTGTGTGGGTTCATTTATTCGGGGGGAGTTTTACTACTTATTAAAAAGCACATTATTTTTACTGCCTGAGGTCCTCAGAATAAATGTGCTCCTGCTCTCTAAGAACTCAGCTGGGAAAGAGGACTCTGGCTTGGGCTTGAGAAATGAAGTCTATTAAGTGGTCTTAAAAGTAAAAGTGAGCATCGTTCTTGCAAATTATCGGTGCTTCGAAGGCTCCCACACTTTACTGCCTTTCTCTCCTGCTGTGTCTAATTTTAAATCAGGGGCAAGGCAGTGCAGAAGGGGCTCTGAGATGAAGCCTTCCACCTGCTCTACACACATAGCATGAAGACCAAGAGACCTAGGCATGTTGGGATCCATGTGAGCCTTTAAGGTGACAGTGGGACTTTGATTTTGTGATTACAATTAAAGATTAAGGTGAGCACTCCATGCCTGGAAACACTGACTGACGGGAATGAATAGTCATTCCATCTCGAATGCCTAGAATCCGGCTAGAATATAAACACGGAGCATTTACAGCTATCAGAGCACGTCATCCTGAGTAGCAATGGACTGAGAGGCAGACTCTAAGTCAAAGTGAAAGAGAGTGCTTTAGTGCCCCCTCCCCATCAACTGTCCCTCTGCCAGGATCCCACAGAGTCGGAGAGAAGGGGAACCCCGCCTTGGGCAACAAGATCAGCAGAATAAGCCCAGGGACTCGACAAGGTGTCAGGTATATTCAGTGTACATATATTCTCATCTGGCTCTCCCTCTACCTGACAGACTGCTTTGCAGACCTTCAGAGGGAGAACAATTATTAGTGGGGTGGGGGGGAAAGTGCGTCCACACAGTGCTGGAGAAGTGTAAGGTGGCGCACAGTTTAGGGGAACAGACAGTTTGGCAGTGTCTATAAAATTTTGAAGTGTCCACATAGTGTGCCATACCCCTTGATTTAGAAGGGATCTAGCTTCCAAAATCCTAGCCATGGAATGAGTGTACAGCCCAGCAAAGCCCCTGCAGCGCTGCTTGTGGTAGAAAAAGTTGGAAGCAGCCTGCATGCCTATAATCACAGGATCGCTTAAACAAGGTGGGCCGTGCCCATGCAATGGAGCAGAGGAATCCCGGAGTGAGTGTGAGTGAGTGAGTGAGTGAGTGAGTGAGTGAGTCAGTGAGTGAGTGAGTCAGTGAGTCAGTGAGTCAGTGAGTCAGTGAGTCAGTGAATGAGTAGTCTTCAATGAGTGTCTATAATTTACACGGGCAAAGCCATGGCGAGGATTCAAAGACTTTGAACCCGAGGGAAGCTGAAATTGACAAAGCTGTTACCCATGTGTTCCAAGCTCAAGGGAAATGCCAAGGCTTTCCTCAGGAGTCTGAGTGTGTGTGCTTATGGAGATTGTTCAGCGTGTGCAAACACTAGCCACTGCAGCTTCTCTTTGAATGATTACGGCCTGAGGCTGTTCACCTACAGACATAGCTAAACCCTCCCCACTTGCTGTACCTAATAAGCACAATGAGGTTTGGGTGTAATGGATCGGAATCCCACTTGACGCCGGCTTTACTATGTGTCTGTCCTTTCTCCACCCCCTCACCCATCCTAGTCAGGGCTACAAGAGCTTTGTGGGTAGCAGCAGTCAGTCTAATATCTTAGGCTGGCCCCCAAATTTCTGTGGAGTAGAGGATGACCTTGAACTTCCCATCTTTCTGGCTCATCTCATCCTCCCATGAACTGATATAACAGGCGGGCACCACCACTCTAGATTTGATGTGGTGCTGGGGACCCAAGCCAGGGCTTCATAGATGCTCGGTAAGCTCTCCCTCAGCTTAGCTGCATCTCTATTCCAGAACACAACTTTTTTTTCAATAACACCCATTAGGGGAGGTATTTTACCTCTATTTAGCATCAAGACTTTGAAAGGTGAGCTTTGAAATGCTTATGAGTTCATATGGCTTCTTCTAGAGGAGGGTGTGATTGGGACTGGATTGAGAGGTGGAAACTCACCTCCTGCCTTATACATTTCTGTAGTTTACATGTGAACCTTTCTTTATTGTGTTTCTTTTAAAATATTACTTGTTCATTTGTGTATATGTTTTGTGTGCATGCATTCGTGGTGTGTGTGTGTATGTGTGTGTGTGTGTGTGTGTGTGTGTGTGAGAGAGAGAGAGAGAGAGAGAGAGAGAGAGAGAGAGAGAGAGAGATGGGCACAGCCTGGAGTGTGTATGGTTAGAGTACAGTTCACAGTAGTTTGTTCTCACCTTTCGGCTTATGGGTTCCAGGAACTTAGGCTTGGCAGCAAGTACCATACCTAGTATGGCTTCTCCCTGTCCCCTGATTGTTATTATTAAATGATTAAACATAATTCAGGAGACAAAGCCATTTCTGTCTACTTAGCCATTCATACTGAGGTCTGTTCAGTCTGACACTAACTATGTATGACCTCAGTCTTAGCAGCCCAGGGGACATGAGTTCTATGAAGTCAGATGACACCTTGGGCTATGAAAAGAATACTGGGTTTAGGGACAGGGGATCAAATATAAGACCTCAAGTAAGCAAGTTCTTGCTACTGCAAAACCAGGTTAGATGAGTTTTGACAGCAAGGGAGAGTGGAAACTGACCTCAGAAGTATTGCGCTGCCCAGTCTTTGAGCCCACTATGTCCGCAAGTCTAGACAAAACTGAGCCCACCAATGATGGGATGACTTGAATTAAGGAGCCAGAGGTGAAAGATGTTGGCACAGGAAACTGCTCTCCATGAGAGCTCCTGCCCTTGATTAACCAGATAGGTTCTTACAGTGTCCTCCGCCTAAAGCAGGCAGCTGGGCAGAGGAGGACACAGTGTGGCATCCCAAAGTGCCAGGTGCAGTGCTCTCTGCTCTCTGGGTACCTTTTCTTTCACAGTACTCCCTAATTCTCTCAAAGTTCCCACTCTCATTCCCTTAGCTATGAAAATTACGCCCAAATGATGGTGCACCTACCTGGACGTTGTACTTTCTAAATATGTCCCCAAAGTCTCTTCTAATTTTAATATGTCTTAATTCTGGTCTATATCAGCAAAAGTGGATTTACCTGTTAAGCAAAATCTCCCCTTAGCTGGGAAATTTTGGATGGTAAGTGGCAAGCTGTGATGATACCTTTTTAAGCTATACTGACATCATCGGAGGACTGAGGTAGATTGTGCCAACCGAGCACCACTTTACAATCTACTTCTGGGCCCTCTTCCTCCAGGTCCTTACACAGCGTCTTTCACAGTGTCTCCTGGAGCTTCCTCCTGTGTCCTGCACCAGGAAGGTTGCCCTTTAAGTGCTGACCTACTATTAGACAAAATTTAATTGTGGATACCTGGCTCAATGTTTTCTAAAACAGAGTTTCTCTCCTTTATTTGTGTCTTGTCAGTATGGCTAGGACATCAATGTCCAGGGACATGATGACCAAGGCAGGAGGCAGCTTGGTGACTTTTGCAGACACAGTTCTTCATCACTTCTGATAAAACAGCCCACTCTCCCCCTGTGCGTATTGTATGCCTCATCTTCTAAATGAAGGAAGATAAGTAAAGAGCAAAGCAAAAGATCAAGGAAGGAAAAAAGAATGAAGGGGAGAAGGAAGGTCAGTGGGACACTTGAAAAGCTGTTGAATGACAGCAGGATAGACAAAAAAAAAAAAGGAATTTAGGAGGGCCAGCAGAGATGGCCCCATGGAGGCAGAGAGAAGGAGCTGCAGGAGGGAGCAAATCAGAAATCCTGAGGCCTGAGGACTAGGGATGTGGCTCACTAGAGTGATTGTGTGATGCAGGTAAAGGCCTGGGTTTGAATCCCAGTACCTGGTAGCTATAGTGATGCATGCCTCTAATGCCAGCGCTCAGCAGACAGAGGCAGAAAAGTGAGAAGTTTATCCCCAACAATACGGTGAGTCCCAGACTGATTGGTACACACAAGACCCTGTCTCAAAAAAACAAACAAACAACCCTCACCCACCCACCCCCCAAAAATAAAACCAAAGTTCTACGATCTTAACATTCACTCAGGGGCTAGCAGACAGGCTCGGGGTCCTATCACTCAGCCTGAACCCCACTCTGTCCCTGGCCCTTCCCTGGTGCCTTTAGCACCACAGTTACCTCTGCCATCTTTGAAGGGCCCCTTGACTTTCTTGTCCTGACATCCTGCTCTTTCTCTGAAACCTGCTCAGGTGGTCCCTCAGAGCTGCAGAGTCTGCCCTCCCTGCTGCACTCACACCCACATCCCAATCTACCCTAAAATCTCCCACCGATGACTCCGTTTTCCAGTTGAACCTTGAGGTGTTCTATTCCTGAAGTTCCTACAATACCAGGTCAGCTCATGGAACAGACCTCTTCCTACTCCAAAACCTGATCTGGGGCCCCCAGTTAATGGACATAAAAAAGTATCAAGGTGACAACAATAGATTCACACTTGATTTTATCCAAAAGGCCAAGAAGCAGTGAATTATCGACTCATTCGTGTGCACCTCCCACCCACGAGGTGGCTGATGTCCTGGGTTCCCAGACCCATCCCTCTCTTGATGACTTCAGCTGCCCCATGACTTCCTTCTCTCTAGCATTCATCCTGCCCATAATGCTTCTAGTCTGTATTCCAAGTCATGACTTTCTGCTCCCATCATATGCTCTCACACTAGAAGGTGCCAGTTCACATCTCTCGCCATCCAGTCCATCTCTTTGCAAGGACCCCATTATCGTTCGCTTTTTCTGCTTCATGAGACAGAATCTTATTTCCTATCCCAGGGAGCCTTGGAACTTACTATGCGGACCACACTGGCCTTGGGCTTGCAGATCCCCCTGCTTCTGTCTTTTAAGTGATGGAATTCTATCAGGCACCATCCTGCCTGGACATTCCAATTCCACTTGCTACCTCTCCAGTTCACATGGATATTCCCACATACCATTGAGTCAGTAATGCCTTAACCCTGCTTCCTCTTCATCACCCTTTGCCTCTCGGACTTTGTCCTTTCCACTCCTCAGATTAGATAATGAGGACCTCTTCTCATACACGGTGTTCTTTGTCTGTCTCTCTGTCTCTGTCTGTCTCTGTCTCTCACTGTCCTACTTAATCAGATTTTTATCCCTACTAGTCATTTTACTCTGCAGTTTGTAACAAGATCGCCAATATTCTCCATATTGATAAATCTGACAGTTTTCAGTTCTCACTCAAACCTAAGCTTCTTACAGCATTTGAGACTGTTGTCAATCTACAGTTTATTACTTTCCCTCCTCAAACACTTTCCTCACTGGTGGCTTACCTACTATCCTTCATTGGTCATTTGCCTGCCCCATTAGCTGCTCCATTCAATCCCCTATATCCCGCAGTGGTTTTCAACCTGTAGGTCATGACCCCTTGGCAGGGTGGAAAGACATTTTCACAGGGAAATATTGTTAGATTGGATTTAACTGACTCATATTCCTCTGATACGGGGATTCATGGGAAGCCATTTTGTGTTCATTTGTAATTGTTCTATGGTTCATTCGGGGACTGGAGAGATGGCTCAGTGGTTAAGAGCACTGACTGCTCTTCCAGAGGTCCTGAGTTCAAATCCCAGCAACCACATGGTGACTCACAATTGTCTGCAGTGGGATCTGACACTCTCTTCTGGTTTGTCTGAGGACAGCGACAGTATATATATATATATATATATATATATATATATACATATATATATATATATATACACACACACACACACAAACACACACACATACATATAAAGTAATTCTAAAAAGATGGAAAAGGAGAAAACAAAAACAAATTCTGTATTTTTTAAAGCTCTTCCATATACAAAAATTGTTAGTAATGGTTCTTTTCAGGTGATAGGATGGCAGGGTAATAAGAGAAAATTTTCCAAAATAATTTTTGATCTTTATAATTCTATATGGCTCTACAATCATATTTTAAAAGAACAATGTTAAGATGGTGAAATATATAAACCAATAGATGAGATAAAATGTGCCTGAAGTGACTCTCATACAAATAGAATCTGGGAAGTAGCTACCTCCCAGGTTTCCAAGAAGGCTTTGCCACCGGCCAGATCTGTGCCCTCCCCCAACATTGTCCACGTCTCCATTTTCTTACTGTGCCTGGACTATTGTTTGCATAGCTCTGAGTGTGAGTACAGTGTTCATGCATGTCTGTACCAGAGTAAGCAGTCCAGCAGCACGTCGGCGTGTAGGTGGGGGAATATCTGACCCACAGCATAACTGAATTTGTTGAGGAGGGTGACTGGATGGGTGGCTTGCTTCTGGTGGTCTGTTCTTGGACTTGGCTGGTAAACTGCTTCTGCAGAGTCTGTCTGGACTGACTGTCGCTGTGATGGGAAAGTGATGCTGATGTTATCCTCAGATTTTTGCTTGACCTGCCAACATGTCTGTGGCTCTGGTTGTCAGGAAGCTCTTAATAGGGGATAGGAGCCCTTATTTAATCAGGACTGAGCTGGTCTCATCCCTGATTGTTATTATCTAATGCAAATTAAGCTTTCTTATTGCCTAACATCACAGCTCTGGGCCGGGGAAGAGGAGTAAACTTAAGCCACAACATCCAAATGGCTGATCAGCAATTAATCGTAGCAACAAAGTAGAGTTCCCTGGTAAACAGATACATTCATTTTCCAACCCAAATGCACAATAGGAACCAAAAACGAGAGAAGAAATTGCTTCAAGCGTTCGCTTTTCACTTGGTTCCATGTTTTGGAAGCCAATCCTTTCAACCGAGAGACTCCGTCACTGCCTCTCCCTCCTCCACCTCCGTCACCTATTACTCTCATTTGAATGGTCTGTAACTGTCAAGGAAAGGGTGTTATCAGTATTGCATCTGGTCCAGATGGATTAGAGGGGAATGATGTTTGTGGCTCTGTAATCCATCCATCAGCTCCAGGATTGCCAGTTTCTCCAGGGAATGTGGCAAAGCTGCAGAAAATCCCCACAAGACAAGATGCTCCAGGGTTCTCTCTCATTTGGCTGGCAGACACAGGCACAAAAAAAAAAAAAAAAAAAAAAAAAAAAAAAAAAAAAAAAAAAAAATGCAGGCAAGAAAAATCAGAAGAAAGTTTCTCTGGTCTGCAAATGAGAGGCAGCTGCAGAGTGAGCTCTGTGTTCCTCCTGAGGGTGGCCACAGCCTGGCCAGTCTCAGAGGAGCGAGCACTTCCATGCATGTGTTCTGTTTCCAAGATATCTCAAAGCCACCTGCTTCAAGCCGCCTCACGTGGAGTCAGTCAGATATGTGTGCTGATGTGGCCTCCAGACTAGTTCTGTTTCCAAGTCTAAAAATAGACTTGACAGAGGCTTTGAACAAATCTATGTTCTCTGGGCTTGAGCTCCTCTAGATTGAATGGCATTTGCCATCCGCTTTCATCATGGAATTGAGGGGAAATGGCTACAATGGAGTTTGTAAAATAATTTTTTTGAACTGTCTGTAGAGCAAGAACAATGAGCCATGGGGTAACCAGTCTTTGCTCTTTTAGGCAGTAATTTATATTTATTGAAATTCATAGTGTACACACAGGCTCCGGAAAGACGGCAGAGGCGGGCGGGGTGTTGCTGGGCATTGCAGAAGAAACACCAAGTGAGGAAAACAAGACATCAGCTGAAACGTCCCGTTCCTTGCACTGAAAAGAGATTAGTGTCACAAGCAGTATTTTAGGCATTTAAACACTTTTCTTTTTCTTTTTTTTTCTCCTATTCTAGAGCATTTTTGGTATTATACACAAGTCAGTGTTAAATTGCTGGTATTGTGTTTTATTCATTAGAAATTGCTTACAATCGAAACAAAAAAAAATCTACCTTTAAAAAAAACCCACAAATAGACTATTTTAAATGAATTTAGACATGGCTAAGATATTTGATCTAAAAATAAATAGTTTTCATCTAACAGAAAATCTGGCAGGAGAGATAAATAAACACAACCTGAGCACTTTCTTGAGAGGCACCTAGACCCTGAAACGGTCACAACCAATGTTGAAAGTGATGGAGATTAAACGCTAACCAGCTACTACTGCAAAGGTGCTGACGTCAACAGAAAATGAGGCTGGATTTGTAATGGCTCCTCTTTGTTTGTTTGCTTTGGGATGAGGTCTCACTGTGCAGCCCCGGCTGCCCTGGAATCACAGACAGCTGCCTTCCTCTGCTTTCCCAGTGCTGGGATGAAAGGCATGTACCACCACCACAGGAGTATAAATCATGGATGTCTAAATACCTGGGAAACCACACACACACACGCACACACACACACACACACACACACACACACACACACACACTCACTCACTCACACATACACTCACACACACTCATTCACACACACACTCACACACACACATACACTCACACACAAATACACACACACTCATTCACACACACTCTCACACACATACACTCATACACACATACACTCACACACACACACTCACACACACATACACACACACATACACTCACACACACATACACTCACACACACACATACACTCATACACACATACACTCATACACACATACACTCACACACACACTCACACACACTCACACATATGCACATACACACATACACATACACTCACACACACATACACTCATACACACATACACTCACACACACATACACTCATACACACATACACTCACACACACACATACACTCATATACATACACTCACACACACATATACGCACACTCACACACACATACACACATACACACACAAACACACATACGCACATACACTCACGCTCACACACGAGGCAAAGACAGAGAGAGACAGAGAGTGAGAGACAGAAAGACAGAGACAAAGAGACAGAGGCAAGGAGAGACAGACACAGAAAGACTGCCTCCTGGCACCATTTGCTTCATTTTGAATGAGAAAAATCCTACCACTTGAATTATACACAGCTAGGAGACCCTTAACACAGCTGTTTCCGTCTGATTTTAGTTCCTCTGAATTCTGAACACATCTGTTTCAACAGATCTGCTCTATATCAAAATGGAGTCAGTGTGTCGTCATTCAAATTGGTAGGAAAGCCAGATAGGCTTTTAATTGTTTAAATATTGGTTTTGATTTCTGTGTTTTTCCTGTATCTGCCCCAACAGTAAGAAGGAAGAGACGGAAGGGAGCCAATGAAATGTGATCTTGCTGTGACCCTATCGGGGTCTGTTAGAATTTTTTTCTCCTCCACCTAAAAACTGTTGGAAAAGTAGCAGTCCCTCAAAGTTGAGCCATCTCTAGGGAATATAGGGCTTCACTGTATGAGTTGAGCAGTCACCATCAATTACATGATTTTCCTCAGCAAGGCAGGCTTTTACACCCAAAATTTGAAACTATGAACTATTGCAGGGGTGATGGCGCCTGGTGTTTAAAAGGCCCCTGGGGAGGGCTAGTCAAAATATTTCCACTCTTCTCAGAAACTGAGATACAAAAGAAAAGGACCCAGGGAGACCGTAAATCAAAAGGAAAACTTTCCCTTCTGAGGGAAGTGAAGAAAATGTCGGGCCGCTGTGTCTTCCTCTTATCCGAGAGCAGGCTGGATCACACACCTTGCCTGGGAACATTCATCCCCAACAAGAAGCCCAGCTGAGGTTTGCGTTCATTTCTGAACGCCTGTAGTTACTAGGAAGGTTTCACCATCCCTCCCTATGTGGGTGCGTTTAATTGTCCTCGCGAACTCCTGGAGGCACAGCAGCGGTGCTGTAAATACATGGGTGAGTGATGGGCGCATAGTTTTTCCATGAAGCAGAGCTACTGGCCCAGGGTGAGTGGACTCTGGTTTGACGACGGGGTAAGGTTTAGCGAAGAGAGTGACCTAATTTCCTCCCTGGAATTTGCAGTTTGCATCCCAACCAGTACAACCCCGTCAGGGTTGGCAGCCCCGCACCAGGGGTCCGGGGTGGGGGTAGGGGGACATCTTCCAGGCAGTCCAGTAGCTTCCTGAGCCACGTGTCCTTCAGGCTCACGTCCTCGCGAGAAGGCCCCCCAAATAGGCCAGACTGAGCGAGGACTTGGCCCAGAGCCTTGGGACTAAACAGTTGAACCCCAAAACTTCATCCAAGAGCCAGATCAGAAGTGCCACCGAGAGCCTCAGTGACTCCCAGCAGAGGTGGTGCGGGGACCCTGCGATCTTTCTGCCTCACAGCCGCTGTGGCTCAGCCTCTGCCATCCGCACCGTAGACGGAAGAGCACCTTCAGACTGAACTGAGAGCAACCCTCACCGTTCCAGTCAGAACAAGTTTTAAGTGAGGGTTGGGCCGGGAAGCCGCGGGCAGGGGTGTCACGTGTGTCCCCGTCACTGCAGCTCCCCTCGCCTCTCCGGCTCGAGTTATGCCATCAAGCTAATATATTGTGACTGCTCTTCTCTCCTGTGACAAAGGCTTGCAGCTGCCTCCAAATCAATAGACGTCAAAGAAATATGAAAACAGTCATGATGACACAAAACTTAAATCCTGCTTGCAGTCTACACGACCAGAACTGCGCTTCTGTTCTCCAGGCCGCCGATTAATTTATCCCAAAGTTTAGTCAAATTTTTATTCCGCTACCTTTTTCCCTGCAGATCGCGCTACATCTGTCGGGTTTGTAATGTAATTTGTAATTACTGCCCTTCATGTGGTCCGGTGCCTTGAACCATCTTTAATTAAAAGCATAATTAAGGGAAGATCTAAAGAAAGACAATTACCAGATGGTCTTTTTTTTTTTTTAAGAGGCAGTAGTTGCTCAGAGAGGGGCTTAGGGTCTGTCCCCTCAACCCAGTGCTTGGAGAGGGGGCGGCGGCCGGATCCGCGCCTGCGCGCTGTACAGGCCTGCCTGGACCGGTGCGCACTCACCCCCTCCTGGCTGCCTGGCCGGGCTTTAAGAGTTCCAAGAGGCTGCGCTCAAAGGTGAGCGCTAGCGTCTCGCACTGCGTAGAAACTGACTTTTTCTTCTTTCTTTTCTGGTGGTCTCAGGGTTTGGAGTGGCCGCAGGAAGCCTGGAACCAGATCAAGGAAGAGACAACTTCCAAATTCGCGAAGCCCCCACTCCCATTCCCAGAGTAAAGTCCACCCTGCTGAGCGAGACCCTGGGAGTTCTGAAACAGAAAGGAAAGGATTGCTGGTGGAAGGATGGGAGAAATGGGACTGATCCACCACAGGGCTGTGGTTTATGTCCACCCCTGGACAGCCCAACTAGGTGGGAGCTGAAAGAAGGTTCCCACGAGAGCTCCCAAGGACAAAGAAGCCAACCAGACCTTATCTTCGCTGCAGCCTCGACGGGCAGAGCGGCCCAGGATAGCGATTCCCTCTGCTCCCTGGTGTCCAAGGGTTCCTTGGAATTTCCAGACCAAGGGTGGGAAGAGGTTGAACCCTGTCTCCGTTCCTGTCTCACCCATACACACCCACACACATGCATAAATAATGCAGACGGGAGCCAAGATTTCTGCATCAACACCGCGTTGCCCGGGCGGCTGGCGCAAGGACTCCAAAGACGGAGAATGGAAATTAAACTGTTGTTGTATGAAGGGAATGTCATTATGTGACTCCTCATATTCAAAGTCAGGCAGCAGCGAATTGTAATCATTTCAATTATCTTCAATATAGTTTCCTTAGGACACAAGTTGTCAAAGTTCTTTTTTTTCTTTTAAGGAAATACATTCTCGCGGTTCCGTGGGTCCATTTTCCAGACGGTTTGTTACTCTTGCTGCATGATTTGGTTTCAGCTTTTATTCCCCAGCCTCAGAGTCTCTTACAGAGATTTCTGTGGATGGGAAGAGCCACGTTGGCCCTTGTGGCTTCTCTGGCTATGCCGACGCGGTCCACGGGTGGAAAATCGGCCTCCGTGTACCTGGCACGCACATTTTGGTTGCTTTCAGGTTTAATTAACTTTGTACAACAAATATGCTTCGAGTTCTGGATCTGGTGACGCCTTGGGAAAGGGAGGGGGTTGTATTGTACTCTGTGTCCTTCCCAGCCTGGAGCGGGAGGTGAGGGTGAGGGCTGGCAGTGCTAGCCTGCGCCCCCCGAGGCCAACCAAGCAGAAAAGCACGTGCTGGACTGTGCGCGGATCCAGGCTCTCTAAGAGTTCAGGGAAAGCCGGGAAGAGCTGAATCTCTCTCTCTCTCTCTCTCTCTCTCTCTCTCTCTCTCTCTCTCTCTCTCTCCTCTCTCCTCTCTCCTCTCCTCTCTCCTCTCTCCTCTCTCCTCTCTCCCTCTCTCCCTCTCTCCCTCTCTCCCTCTCTCCCTCTCTCCCTCTCTCCCTCTCTCCCTCTCTCCCTCTCTCCCTCTCTCCCTCTCTCCCTCTCTCCCCTCTCCCTCCCTCTCCCTCTCCCTCTCCCTCTCCCTCTCCCTCTCCCTCTCCCTCTCCCTCTCCCTCTCTCTCTCTCTCTCTCTCTCTCTCTCTCTCTCTCTCTCTCTCTGGCCCCCTGACTCAGCCCGGTGTTTGTTTCTCTCGTCCCCATCGTTGAACAGTGCACGTTGGATGTGGTGTCCTAGTGGGGAACGAAGACGATCTGGAAAAGCGCTCTGCAATCCCAGTCTGGAGTAAGGGTCGCCTTGTCAGTCCTCGTCCAATCTCACGGATTAAGATTAATCCCGATCTTTACACTAATATCTCCTCTTTGGTTTTTATTATACTCATTTGGGAGGAAATGAGCTCTTGCAAGGCAAATAGTACCCCGCACCTCACTTCTCATAGCTGCGCAGGGCCGGGGCCTGAACAACCCCGCGGGCAATTCCCGAGCTGCCAATATTATATTTGTGAAATGTCCTTTTGTTGAGGCTTTTAACACCTTATAACGAATCATTTGTTCCTTTCTCTTTAATTTTGATAGACAATTAGCCATCAGAGATACACCAGTTGACTGTAACCGAGCATTAAACTCGCCTTTATGCAACGCTAATTTAGCATAACTGCTTTGTTTAACGTTGCTATATAAGAACCAGGTTTTGTAGGTTTTTTTTTTTCAAAAAGGTGTAATTTTATGTGGGGCTTCATTTCTTTTGGCCTTGTACGCAGCAAGCCCTTTCCTCTTTGTGAGGCGTTCTGCTGGGGCCCAATACCATTTCCCTGTGCCTAGCACCTGCAGGCTGTGGGGTGGTGGGGGAGAAAGGGAATTAGCATTGATATAGATTTAGTTGAAATGTAATCTCTTAAATCTGTCCAAGATTCAGAGAGATAATTACACTTTCACTGCATTGCCAGGGGTCAGCGTCTCTGAGGACCCGAGGAGTTGATTTACTAACAATAGTGTTACATAAAAAATATGGCGTTTGAGATTATAATGTTAATGGCTATCGTCGCTGGGGAATGCTGCGGCTTCCAACTAATTCCACATAACTTCTTTTTCCTCCTTCCTTTCTTCCTGGGCTTTATCTTTGTAAAGAACTGGAGCCTTCCTAATGTTTAATTTGCTGCAGGCACCAGAAGGTTAAGACTAGCTCGGGGGCTTGGACGTGACACGGTTGTTTCCGCAGTGTTTGCTTTGTGGCCTCGACTGTAAGACAGTCCTTTCAGCAACAAGAACCAGAGTGAAGGATCTTAGCTGGGCGAGCATAGGGAGCCCAGGCAGAAGACAGCACTGGCTGGAGCTGCCTGACTTTCGGCTCTCTCTGTCCTTGCATCTCGTGCCTGGCTTACAGCCTGGAGAAACTTGCAGGCTGGATCTCCCTCTTCCTTGGTCTTGGAGCTCTTCCATCAGGCCAAAACCAGGACCCTTTCTGTACCCTCTTCTACACCTACAGCCTTCTCAAACCTAGGGAGTGCAGTTCCCACAGAGTTTTTATCTTCGCTGAATTTGAGTAGGGGACTGGGACCTGAGTTCAGAGAATCAGGGCAAAGTCCTGACTCCAGTCTGGGATGAGGATGAGCTTTGAAACTAAGAAGTCAACCTCCTTCACAGTAGAGATTATTATGGGATTAACATTACCTCTATACATGTCAAACTTTACCCCTATACATGTCAAACTTCAGGTACAGAGGTCTCAGTCCCCAAAAATCCTCTAAGAGAGTTTACTTTAAAGTTTTGTACCACAAGAGTATCACTTACCTATGTGTAGAGGCCTCTAGTTGCCCTCCAAGGTGAAAACAGGCTTCCTTCTCATCATTCTCAAGCCATTGAAACTGTGTCCAAAATGCCCTGGCTGAACTGGACTCTCAGATTTTTTCTTGGACAGAAAGAACACAGCTGGTTTGGGGGCCTCCTCCAGTGCTAGATGGCTGAGGATCCAAATCTAAGGAGTGTCCAGCTTCCTAGGTCTGCCCCCAGGACCTCCCCCTGCCAAGGACACACACACACACACACAGAGAGAGAGAGAGAGAGAGAGAGAGAGACAGAGACAGAGACAGAGACAGAGACAGAGACAGAGACAGAGACAGAGACAGAGAGACACAGACACAATTACACAGAGACAGAGACACAGAAAGAGACAGAGAGAAGAGCTTGTGTGTTTGGGTAGTGAAAGGGGAATACTCAATTTTCTACCTCCAACTCCACACTTGAAGACAAGAGGGACAACAGGGTTCAGTGTGCCAGATCTGGACTGAAGGCCCTGCCCTGGGAATCTTTCCCCACAGAAGCTTCTCCTCTTTGGGGACAGAGTGGTGGGTCTATGGGAAGGGGGTTGTCTGAACTAAAGAGGAAGCCTCATTACTGCAGAGTTCCATTACCCAATTCTGCTCCCAGACCAGCTCAGAATCTTGACCCTCTGTTGCCCTCCTAGCAGTCCCTGTGCCCAAGCCCTCGGAGCTTGTGTGTGTGGTGGTGGGGGTCTTCTGTACTGCCAGTGTGTTTACCTCAGTGTCCCCTTATCTTATATGTAACAGCAATATATATGTTAATTGAAAACTTCTGAATTTAAAAAGGTTGTGACAAGTTATAATTTGTCCTGTCAATGCCTGGAATCCTTATTTATCTCTTTAGCTTGCCTCCTGCTTGTGCCTGTCAGCTAACAGCTTGCCTAACTCATTGACTTCCTCACTCATGGCACGGAAATGACAAATGTGCTGTTTTATCCGTACAATTTATTTCATTATTGTTGCCAGCACGAAGCATCACAATCAATCATAAGGAAGTCCAGTTGGCAGGTGTCAATCTTGGTGTGTTTTTGTATGTCTTGGTCTATATTTAATCCAATTATAAGGGTCACGGAGTAAGTGCCAGTCCTCTTGTTAGAACTCACATCTTATTTAAGATTTAAAGTAAAAAAGTCAACTAGATCACATAGCCCTTTGAGGGGGAAGGGAGGGGTACACTTGAAACACCCTATCTCCATTCTTTCACCTCCTGCTTAAATTATTAAGACATCCTTTTTTATTAAAGAGTTGCAAGGGATTCAACTTTTATGAGAATTTGTGTGCAAATGAAGGCTCTCCTTATTTTGCTAAAGTAGACACAGCCTTAATGATGAGAGATCTTTCCGCTCATTGCCCATTCAAATACAATTGTAGATCGAAGCCGGCCTTGTCAGGTTGAGAAAAAGTGAATTTCTAACATCCAGGACGTGCCTGTCTACTTTCAGAGAATTGCATCCAATCACCCCCAGGGAATTCAGCTAATGTCTCCATCTCCACCCAGACAAGGGAGAGAAAGAAATCAAACACGGTATGGCAAACTGACTTCATATGAGGATGTTTAAGAGGAAAAAGACGGTGGAATGTTCCTGAATTGATGGCAGCAGAGGTTTTCCTTGGTGGGGAAAGCAAACTGGAAGAAATAAGGATTTTCTGAAAGGTTCAGCAGAACTTCTTACTGTGTGGCAGAACAAACAGCACCTGGGCAGCTAAGTGAGGCATCTCTTTGTATGAGAGCATGAAAATAATTGACTAGCATGGAAATCGCAAAATCATATATAATCGGGCCATTATGCAGCCCTTTAGACCAGGGTAAAGATGTGGCAAATATTATCTTTGCATAAATATCTCCCTGTTTGATGCTTGAATTCACAAAATATTCCTCCCATTTTGATTTGAAAAAAAAAAAAACCCCGACAGAACAAGTTTGCTGTTTAAAAGGGAGGATGTGAAGGGCAGGGGGAGAGGAGTAAGAGACCATGCAGTATCCAGTTAATTTGATTGCTTAAGTGACCTCGGCTTTGCTTGGTTTGTGTAGATATCTGAAATGACCTGCAAGGAGGCCCCAGAATCTTTTTCAATCATCTGTGGACATTTCTCTGCCCTCTTATTTTTTTTTTTTTTGTACTGGAAGAGCTTTATTAAACCAGTCTTAGGAATTAGCACCCACCCCGGATTGCCAGTCTTTAAAGATAGAACTTAACAGGGTGAATCAATTTTTTTTTTTTAGAGAGATATTCTCAATGAAAAGACAAATGCCCATCCTGTAGTCTAGATCCAGTAGGCGGGGCTTCGCCAATCCGGAAAATGCTTTATTTTCATAAAGAAGTTAAGGGAAAGGGCCAGATGCACACGGAGGGGTGGGCTAGCCAGACGTTCCTTGGACAACAAGAGGTCTTAGCTATGGTTCAAAACTACACATATGCTCTCCCCACCTCCTTCCCTCCCTCCCTCCTTCCTCTCCCACACCTCTCTGCCTCACCCTCCCTGTCGTTTTCCTTCCATCCCTCTTGCCCCTCCCCTCCCCTGACCCTACTTTCCACTTCCCTTCAACTAGTTAGAAAGGGAGCTCCAGGAATGAGAGAGGAATGGAACCTCCACAGACTTTTGGCCACTACCTGCTGGCAATCAAACTGCTACCGAGAACTTGGGATTGTTCCTCAAGTGTAGGAGAATTGTAGTCTAGGCTAGCCTGGGACAAGGGGAAACCTGGAGGAAAAGTTTCTTTCACCCCCACCTACAGCCTAGCACTTCCGAGGAGACTTATAAGTTCTCTATCACGCCTCCAAGCTTTCCTCAATGCTGAGAGTCCAAGACCAGCAAGGTCATAACCCCCAAGGCTGGGCACACGTTGGAGGTGAGTCTCAGGCACTGAAGGGAGGCTCTAGCACCGCCGCCCTCCCCCAGTACTGAGACTTCTGGTAGGGTCTCCAGAGTTCTGTAAGGTTGATGGCTACCCGGAGAAACAGACTCAGGCCCGTGGCTACGCTTACCAGGTGGTGACCCCAACGCCCGCTCCCTCCCAGCTTTCAGTGTGTGCCGGGGGCAAATAGAGAGCGACTTCTGCGTTGGCCTGGAGCTCCGGAGGGCCAAGGTCTGGCCTCGCCTCCACCTCTAGCCGTGCTCTCACCCGGCCCTAACGAGCCCTTTATTGACAGATAGATAAGCTGGCGAGGGCTGTGGCGTTTCCAGCTTCGCTCTTGAGCACCCTGCTGTGTTGCAGGGATCCGCACAAGCTTAATGGCTCCAAACAAGCTCCAGCAGCCCTCGCTGCAGCCTCCGGTAGGAACAAGGGGTGGGTGAAAAGCCTGGGACAGACACAGAGAAGCTGGGAAGGCCTATCCGAGGCCCAGGACCCACCAGTCACCCATCCCCCAAGGCAGATGGTGGACTAGATGGGACCGCAAGGCATTTGAGAACGTGACTGGACGAAGTTCTGGCTGAAAGCTAGGGCCTTACGGAGAAACTAAGTTTTAGGAGATGGTCAGTGGGGGTGAAGAGAGCAAAGGCTTCAATGCCACTTCCCAAACTATCAGGATTCTCGGGATGAGTGGACCACTCTAGAATCCAGATCACAGGACAGTGGTTTGAGGGGAGTAGATGTTGGAATGGAAAAAGAATGGAAGGCTTTTGTAAATAAGAATATCTCTGTTGGGACCCATCCAACACGTTCCCTTTCGCCTTTTCCACACAACCAGATCTCCAGGCGTGATGCACTCCGCAAGGTGGTAGAAGAAAAGAAAAGGTCTTGCTGAAAGCTGGTCAAATCTGAAGGAGCCGGCCAGCGGGCTGCTGGAGCGGACCTGGGCTTGTTGCAGAGTTCCACACCGGTGCAGGTGTGTCGGGGGTGGAGCGAGAGCCTGGAGAGCGAGCACCCCAGCACCACTAGCGCAAGACTCTCTGCCTTCACCGCCCCCATCCGGCCATTGAGTGCAGGCTCTAGCCCTCGAACCTTCCTCGCGTCCAAGTGCTCTCCTCCTGGTCTCCACACGTGTACACCCTGGTCCACCCTGACTATCTCCCAGAAGTTGCCTGAAGGCAGTCCCATTCCCTTCCTCGGTCCTCAAGAGTCTCCCGCCCCTCCAGGATCACAGTCATTTCCAAACTCCAGACTCAAAGCAAGCAGAAGAGGGAGGAGAATGAAAGTTGAGAAGACCTCGAGGCCAAAAGGGCAGGGATATCGACGCGGGTGTAGGTATCTATTCCAAAATAGACAGGCTTAGCAAATCTAAGCCGTCTTCAGTTCCACAGAGGGTGTGAAGACCACGGGATCAGTATCTGGAGAGCGTGCTCCAATTTCTTCATTCACTCAGCAGAGGAAGGGGAATCTTAACCTCTGAATCGTCCATGTCCCCACTTTTGCCCCTCTAGGCCACAAAGTCAACAGTTAGCCCTTAAGTCAAAGATAAATACCATCATCTACATTTTCTACATGAATGGAGCTTTTCAGTTCCACTGGCGAGGGAAGCCCGGGAACTCTGGCTTTGGGGCTTCCCTCAGGAAATAGCCAACAGGCCTTCTTTTGGCCCAGTTTGGAAAACGAGTTTGCTCATTGGCTGCTGGAGCCAGGGTCTGTGCCCAGCTTGGGACTTGTGAAGCAGGGGCCAGGTAGTGTTATCCACTAGGTAACCTCATGAAAAGAACTTGCCAGAGGTTCCTTTCGACCCCTCGTGGTCTTCGTCCCTCTGATGAAGTGACTCCCCAGAGAACCTAGGGGCTGGCTAGGGGGTCAGTTAGATAACCTGGCTAGCCTAAGGTCTGGGACCGTGGGATCAGAGTATTGGAAGGGCCCTGAACTCCGGAGGACCTGTTTACTTGGAAGTAGGGGGAGGGGGGCTTAAGCCTAGCCTCAGGGAGGATAATACCAGCCACAGGCAGGCTGGGCCTGTGCAGTTACCGGTCAGACCCCGGAAGACTCTTAGGATGGAGCGAGTCAGACTCTGAAGAGAGGGAGTCTCCCACCGGGCCGGAGAGCTAATCTGCGGAGCTGAACCCAACTCTGGCCGCCGTGACGTCACGCGCGCCCGGCAACCAATGAGGGCAGCGCTGGCGTGGATATTAAGGAAAGTTAGCGCCTGCCGGAGCACCCTCTTTTCTTATCGTTGACATTTAAACTCTGGGGCAGGTCCTCGCGTAGAACCCGGCTGTCAGATCTGCTACTTCCCCCCGAGAAGCGACTGTGAGAAGTGTGGGAACCAGCGCCACCAGGCTCACCTGCCACCCCGCCCTCGGCTCGCAGGTAACCGCTCTGGCTCTAGCCAGAACTCACCCCGCTAGTAGAAGCGCCCTTCTCCGCCGTCCACAACCGGTGTCTTCAGGTCGTAGAAAGCCTCCCCGAGTAGCCCCGGCCTTAATTTTTTTTCTTTTAAAATGAGGCTTACAAAGATGCGGGTGGGAGGGGAGAAGGGAATGTCTTTGAGAAGCATGCTTTTTTGTAAAAGTAACAAATTGTTCTGGTCTCTAGAGTGGACTTCCTGTCTGGCCCTGAGCTGGGAGTAATGTGGGGTATGGGAGGGTGGTGGCTGTGGCCGCAGTCAAAAGAAATCTCTGAGATCCCAAGAAAAGCAGGCGGTGGGCATGCAGTTTGCAACACGCCTTCCCCGATGCAATTAGCCACATTCATGCTTGGAGAAGCCTCGCGCAGAATTCGTGGAAGCACCCAGCGGAAGGTCGGGCGACTTAGGACAAAAGTTTCCCCCGAGGTTGTGTAGATGTGTGTCCCATATCATCGAAGTCAAAGTCTTGGGCTTCGTTTCCCCCAAGAGGAGCACGGGACGAAAGAATGCTGCCCTTCAGAGCTAGGCAGCGCGCAAAGGCCCCAGCGTGTGATTTGAGCTTCCCTTCGGAAGACCTAATAATTAGCGATTCTCACTGAGCTAGAATGCGGGCTCGGGTTACCGGGAACGGGTTACTACCAGCGCGGAGTTCTCTGCTTCAGCGGGAAGCGTGTGGGCTCCAGGGGAACCCGGCTGCTGAGTGCCCTGGTGAGAGGCACCCAGCCACGCTCCTGCTCCAGGAAGGCCAGAACTTTGCCGAAGTGGATCAGGAAAGCGATTCCCCAAACTTAAACTAAATGGTGTTTCCTCCGGGTTGGAAAAATCTCTCAGCCAAGCCCTAAGCTTACTATAAGACGCTCAGGCTGGCTGAGTCGGGGCACAGCAGTAACCCACCGGAAATTTGAGGAGGCCATATATCAGGCCTGGCCTGGATCTCACCCACTCCCACTCGTGCTCCTGGCGCCCTCTCTCTAGACTTGCTGGAGGCACTTGTACAGCCCATTTGGATCTCGAGCACCTGTGACAGGTGCCCAAGAGTCTAACTGAGCAGAGTCCCCTCTGCGCGCCTTACATAGAAACGAGGCCATGGGCAAAGTGGCCACTGGGCTGAGTACCTTACCTGAACGGGGGTCCTCTCCTTCGTGAGTTTCTTATTCCAGAGCTGAGCGGTGAGCAGTTTGCCCGCTTCGCAGTAGGAAGTGGACCTTCTCCTCCAGTCATAAATCAAACCCAGCCATCCTCGGGCCTCCTCCCTCATTAGAGATGTTTATTGGAGATTGTGTTTATTCGGCTGTCACAGCGAGAAAACGCGGTGACATAATTACCTCTGACCAGAGTCCTCGCCCTGCGCCCAGGGCGAGCCAGGGACCTCCTCTGCTGTGGTCTCACTCCGCTGCCCTCCTTGATCAGAGGACAAATCGAATTGCTGTGTCTATTTTTTTTCTCATTTGAATTATTGGAGAACTTAGTATTCAAATTTCTTCAGTGTCCAGGAGTTTATTTATTGTAGACTTTGAAAGGAAAAACAAAAAGAATCCAGCTTCTCTCGGAGAGAGGAGAGAGGAAGAGACTGAGAAAGGAGAGAGAGAGAGAGAGAGAGAGAGAGAGAGAGAGAGAGAGAGAGAGAGAGAAAGAGAGAGAGAGAGAGAATGAGAACTTTCTAGTGCCTGGGCCAGACCCTACTCCTACCTGATGTAGTGGCAGATCTAGAAGGATAAGAGCCAGTATTTGTTTGTGGTAGTATTTGTTGCTTCACTTTTCATTCCTTTTCTTTTCGGGAGGAATCTGGCTTCAGGGCCTTGAGACCGGAGTTCGGACAGTCTCCCAGGATCTCCAATAAAACAACCAGTTCTTGATCCTCATTGCTTGTCCCCTGACTACCAACCTCCATGGTTTTTTTTTTTTTTTTTTTTTTTTTTTTTTTTTTTTTTTAACCTGGTGGGGAGGCTTCAAGTCCCCGTCTGTGAGACTGGGCTAGAGAATGATGAAAAGTGTCAAATTGTTCTTTCATGAAAAATACATCGTTTTTTGGAGGAGTATGCACTGACAAATATCTGGGATTCCAGCTTTTGATCCCTCCCTACTGCCACCTCTGTTCTCCAGTCACTAATAAAACTCACATTGAGCCCCTTAGCGCCTTGATTAACAGGCAGATTAACTCTTACTGGGGTTGGGAACAGCTTGTCTCAATCAATGTCATTTTAAAAGCCTGTCAGGGTGAGCTTAGTTCGGTTCCAGGCTGCTGGAGTAAGCCAGCCCTGACATTTGCTCTCTCTCTTTCCAAGTCTCAAAATCCTGAGCACCAGGCCTGTGTGTTTCTAGCTCCTGGACAAAACAAATTGCAGGAGTCAGTCCCTGGCCTTTATACAGACAGCTGTTTAGACATATTCTATAAAGTGAGGTGACCTTAGCTAGCTTTTCATTTGAAGCTGAACTCTTACCTCTTTAGTGCAGAGGTGAGAGGGAAAGGAGACTTGAAGGAATATCCTGGGGTTGGGGAATGGAAAGAGAACTTTCCTAGATACCCTATCTGTAAAAATCTCAAAACGAAGGGATTTCAGGGTGTCCTATGCATTTGAGACTTTGAATCTAATTTCAATATAGACAGCTGCAGGATGCAGAAGAAAGCAGGCTTGAGAGTTAACTCGCCTCCCATAAGAAAGCTCTTTGCTGGGACACCGGTCTGGACAATGCTGGGTTTAGGCATTTTAGTGGTGGGCTGGGAGGGAAATGGAGGAGGAGAGATGCTGCCCTATATGAATAGAAGAGGACCCTTGATCGCCCAGATACACTAACCATTAGGCAGGAAGCAAGGAAAGGCAAGGGCACTGTGGCTTTTTCCAGTCAAGCTACATACACATAGCTTGGAGACGCCGCTGGGCAGTTGCTCGGCTCTCCTCTGCTTCTGTACTGTTCTGGGCTTTGGCTAGGCTAGCCAGTGAGCAGTATTCGGGTAGGTTGCTGGGGAAAGCAGAACGAGAAAGCCCCACGCCAGGAAGGTACCAGGAACTGGGTGGCTAGGGTGAAGACCTTGGCGTTTATGACCCTTTAATTTGTTTGCCATCCTGGCAATCCATGGAATCCATTCTTTAGGGCCTGCACATTTGGGGTTCTGTGTCTCCCGCGTTTATCGAGACCTTCCTTCTCCCAAGAAATGCATCCTCGCCCTTCCCAGTGTGCCAGCACCGCATCTCAGCTAGGACCATTCGAAATGGGAGTTTGGAGGTGTCCGAATAGAATACTGGTGGTTCTGAGGCTGGGAGGCTGAAGCACATTCCCCGGAGAGCTGGGCACTTCTTTGCCTCGCCAGGGGCCGCTCTCGGGACAGAGACCTGATGCGGTGGGCACAGGCTGCCAAGGACTGTTGGAAGTGAGATTCTGAAGGGGTCTCACACTGTCGTCTCCATTCTGATTAGAGAGCAAATCTTGATGCCCCCAGCACCACTCCCTCCACATCAACAGCTTTCGGTTACCCGGCCCCTGCTAGAACACTCCCACCAGAGGAAAAAGGTCCTTGCACCGGCAAGAGGGTGGAATGGAGGAAAGGATAGGAAAGAGTAGAAGTGAAAGGCGGGGAGTGGGAGGTGGGGGCGGGGGTGCGGATGGGGGTAGGAACGTGAAGTGCAGTTTAGCCAGCCTGTTTATCCTTGCACTGGAGGACAAGTGAAGTGGGCCTCCGACGTGTTGAAAGCCGCAGTTAAAATGGCGACCCGAGCATTTGTCTCAATTTTACCGACGCCTTGTGCCTTGGTTTTAGCCTCTCTCCTCCCAGGTCTCATCCCCACAGCAGGTGCTTGGCAGAAAAGAGGATTCACCAAGGACAGGACAGAGAGAGAGAGAGAGAGAGAGAGAGAGAGAGAGAGAGAGAGAGAGAGAGAGAGAGAGAGAGAGAGAGAGGGAATCTCCTGGCCCTTTCCTTAAACTTTAGAAACTCTGCCTCTTTCTGTTCCTCAGCTCCCCTCCCCAAATATTGACACACTAGACGCAGCCAAGTCCTTTCAGTTTCTTGTTTGTGCACTTTCCAACAGTCCCACCCGAAGCCCCCATCTCCACCCAATGACGTCAGCAGCATTCACACCAGGCTCCTAGCTTCTTCTGATTTTTTTTTTTGTTAAAACTTTTCTCTGAGGTGAGGTGGGGGTTGTGGGTGGGAGAAGGGGCTGATTGAAAGAGGCAATGCCCTAGGGGAAAATAGCAACAAGATTATGACTGCCTCTTTCTTAGGCAAAGCTTAAGAGGGTGCTAATCCACTGGGTTGCTAATTGAGAGGTTGTAAAAATGATATTGGCCGCCTCCAGTTGGGACAGTCGTTGGACACACTCCCCCCCCCCATCATCTTGTTTCTTTAATGCTTGCTTGAGATGTAAAAGCGGAGAAAAAGAGAATGCAGACTCCTCTGATCTGGAACCTGAACTTCAGGCAGGACTTTCTGGGAAGCTCTGAAAGTCCCGGTCCTACGAAATCTTTCACTGGAGGCCACCAACTCAGCAGTAGCGCCACCTCCTTAGCCTCTGGCCAGTGTTTCTTTCTAGCTCCGATCCAGTGCCCTAGGTCCTCCGGAACGAGCCCAGCTAGCCAACCACCTTTCCCAAGCTGAGGAGATGAGCGGTTTGTGCTAACCCACCTCTGACTCGGGTAACGGAAGGCCTCTTCTGTTCCCGGAACTCTGCTAAGGCTCCTTGGTGGTACTGTATTGCTGGGTCCCAGGCAAGGGCTAGACTAGGATGACCACATCAGGCTCAGAGGCAGCCTGCAGCGTCCATCTGGTTCCAATTCCCACGGGGACTCGTCAGTGCAGCCTGCCAGAGATAACTGAGTGAGCAGACTACTGCTGGACGCCGACTTTCGGTTCTTTCCCTAAGTCAAAAGAATCAAAGGATTCGGTGGTGGCTTTCGGCCTCCTTGCCTCAGCTTTGCCAACTCCACTGCCCTTTGCTGTGTTCTGAGTGTGTTCCGGATCTCAGGCCTTCTACTTCTCAGCTCCAAGGCCCGCAGGCTGCGATATAGCTCCGGACAGCGCAGGACAAGGCAGCCGCCTGCTCCCCTGTCACCTAAACTGCAGACTCCGAGGGACGTCTTTGGAGTGTACTGAGGTGTATCCTAATGTCCGGCATTCAACAAATGGACTTCTGGTGTGTGGTCAGAAGGGAAAAGCCATTTACTTACTTTCCTCGCCGTTTTTCTGGCAACAGTTGAAGGGGAATTGCCTCCGTGGACTGAGCTGACCCAAGAGAAGGGAGTCTTGGCGGGAATACATAAGCACCACACACAGATAACCGGTTCCTCACAACGACACACGTTGACACACCAAGAAAGCCGGCGGGGGCACACACTCGCAGAATCTCTCCCAGCATTGGTCAAACCCCACCCCCACCCTCAGGCTTCCACTACTTCCCCTCCCCTCTTGTCTTCCCCTCCTTTCGATGGCCTGGAAAAGCAGCCGCACTTAGTCAACAAATGGCACGTGGGAGAAGTTGGAGAGTGTTTGGTGAGGACTCTTCAGAGCTTTTCACAAGAAGCCTCTGTACACAAAGTAAGTGGCGTGTTTACTCGGGCCTCTCCAGGCTGGGGCAGTGCGTCCGCTCGGCTGAGCACGGTGGCTTCGGGAAGCAGAAAAGAGAAAAGAAAAGGCCAAGGGTGCGGGAATGGGGTCGGGAAATGGGCAGGCTCGAGAGGCCTGGGCTGGGGCGACCGCCGGGCCTCGCTGAGTTCTCGGCCTGGAGGCCCTCTTCAGGCCTAGGCATCGTTGTGCCACCATCGCCGGAGTGGGGGTTGCTGGGATCCAGGGACACTCCCGCCTCTTTTCTCTTGCTCCTAAAGGTCAGGTGGACAAGTGAGCCGCCACAGTTGTACTTTGTGTCCTGGGGACAAGACCAGGGTGGGTTAGGGATGAAGGGTTAGGGTGGACTGGGGTGGAGAGGCAGGCCACTGTACAAGAAAGGACCTCGTAGAGATGATGAAACTTGCTACTTCCACGGACTGGGAACCCCTGGCCCAGCTTGGGGTTACGGGGACAGCTTGACTTCCAGCTCGGAAGCCTCCATTAGAGTGATCAAGTTCGGGGCCGCAGCGCTGGCTGCTGAAGCGCGTGGAGCCGGAGACCTCGGCGAGCGCCAGAGCCTGGGAGCGGGGGCCCAGCGCTGGAGAATGAAGCCGGGACCCACCGGCAGAGCCGAAAACAAGTGTATTCATATTCAAACAAACCGACCAATTGCACCGGGCAGGGAGAGGGAGCATCCAATCGGCTGGCGCGAGGCCCCGGCGCTGCTTTGCATAAAGCAATATTTTGTGTGGGAGCGAGCGGTGCATTTGCATGTTGCGGAGTGATTAGTGGGTTTGAAAAGCGAACCGTGGCTCGGCCTCATTTCCCGCTCTGGTTCAGGCGCAGGAGGAAGTGTTTTGCTGGAGGATGATGACAGAGGTCAGGCTTCGCTAATGGGCCAGTGAGGAGCGGTGGAGGCGAGGCCGGGCGCCGGCACACACACATTAACACACTTGAGCCATCACCAATCAGCATAGGTGTGCTGGCTGCAGCCACTTCCCTCACCCACACTCTTTATCTCTCACTCTCCAGCCGCTGACAGCCCATTTTATTGTCAATCTCTGTCTTCTTCCCAGGGATCTGAGAATTGCTCTCACACACCAACCCAGCAGCGTCTGTGGAGAAAACTCTCACGAGCAACTCTTTTAAAATACCGTCATTTCAAACCGTTGTGGTCTTTAAGCAACAACAGGGGGGAAAAAAAACCCAAAACAACAAAAACCAAAAAAAAAAAAAAAAGCCAAACAAAACTCTTGACAGGAGCTTTAACAACGACGAAAGAGAGGATGCCTCTTAAAGGTGAGTCCCACTTCTTTCTTCTCGATTTCTTTATATTTCAATATCCTAGCAGGTCTCTCCCTCTCTTCTTTCCTCCCCACTCGCCGGTCCCCTCCCCCACTACCACGCCGGGAGAATTGGGCCGGAGAAGTTTCCACGCAGGAGCCCAAACTTTCTACTTCCAGCGAAAGCCCGCGTCGGAGGGCGACGGTTCGCGAGCCGCAGCAGCGCGGAGCTCGGGGCAGCCGGCTGGCTCTGCACCAGCGCAAGTGCGGCTGAACCTCTCCGAGAGCAGCTAGGCTGCAGGGCGCCCCCGCAAACCGCAGCTCTCGGCTTCAGCGCCTCCAAAAGCTCACGGTCAGCCGAAAAGGACGAAGAGGCTCCTCCGTGCCCCAGGCCGCGGAGAGCAGCCACCGGCGATGCTTTTGTCCAGCCCCGGCCGAGCCAGCGCGCAGAGAGCGCCCAACCAGCCGACTCTCCGCGCCGCCTCCCGCCAGTCCGCGCTCCGGCTTTGTGCAAGATCCTCCGGGGCCCAGAACTGCCCGCAGCGCCAAAGGGTCATCGCGCCCTCCGCTAGCCGGAGCCGACTGGATGGGCATCACGGCCGGCCGTGCGCCCGAGGCCACGAGGAACTGGGAGCGAGCGCGGGCGGTGAAGGAAGCCGCTAGGCCGAGGCGGTCGGACCCGCTCTCCGAGGGAGTTCCGAGCCAATCCCAAGGACTGCCAGCTTCTATCCACCCCCCAGGGCCTTCGCCTCCAGCCTCAGCCGAGCGCTGAGCTCCGATTTGGAAACAAACGCCCTAGCTCTCCCGGCTTCCCACAACTCTTATCTTGCGAAAGTTGGTGTGTTCCTTGTCCTGTGGACTCCCACCTCCAGCTCTTGGTGGGTATTTTCCCGTGTCTCCATAGACCAAACTGTGCCCCGTGTTGCCATCTCAACAAGTTTCGAGCTGGAAAGGCGGCTTGCTCCCCTCTTTCGAATGTACTGATATTTTTCTTTGTGTGGCCTAAAGGGGGAAAAACATCTATATGAAAGCTCTGGCTTTCCCTCTCCTCGGATCACGTCCTCTCCCAGCTAATTAGTCTGAGTAATTCGAGAGCTTTTGGATTCTAAGACCCCAGGAGGAAAAGTGGCTTTTCAAAGTTCAGAAAGTTGTTGCCTCTTTCCCGGGGCAGATCTCCTCTGTCTCCCTGAGTCATAATAGCCTCGAATTTTAGCAAGTGTAATTGAGGGAAATGGAGTTGAATTTCAAGTGGAAATGCTTTCTTTTTCAAGTGCTAAAAATCCTGGCCTTTCATTAATGAGCTTTCTAAAAAGTTTAAAAACAAAGTGAATGTTCTCTCTCTCTCTCTCTCTCTCTCTCTCTCTCTCTCTCTCTCTCTCTCTCTCTCTCTCGCCATTTTGGATGTCAAACTCGAACTTGGGAAGGGTTGAGGAGATAGGATCAGAAAAACAAATGAAAAGATAAAATCCTTGAAAGCTTAGCAAGTTTATCCAAGAGAAAGTAGTTGTTGCGACTGGCAGAGGGAGGAGGGCGGCTGGTGATCTTTTGCATATGTTTGAAGGCGATTGATGAGTTATTATCATTTGGCCCTGGAGGGTAAACTTTGTCGCCCTAATTGCTAATTTCTAGGAGGGGGTTCAGGAGGAGAGAAACCAAGTTTCTCCTAACGCTTCAGCTGAAGAATGTAGGAGTGGATTTTGAAATTTAAATAATTAAAACAATAGCGTAGTGTGAAAGCTCTGGTTTGGGTTTGGGTCAGGGCGTGGGGACAGAGGTCCAGTGGACTTGTGGACTCAGACCTTGTGGCCTTGGAGATTTCTGAAGACTCCTTCATTCCTGATGCAGGTCTATGACCCTTCCAAGGCAATACAAAGACCTAGCCTAGGCTAGGGGTTTGGACTGAGGCAGAGGGGGTCTAGCTTCTTTAAGAACAGGACTGCTTCCGGGTGCAGGGTGTGCCCTGCTTCCCAGGGTGCTTTTGCACTGAGTGTTAACGATTACTTAGGTAATTAGATAGCTTCTTAGAGGAGAGGAGGGTGGGAACCAAGCAAAACCGGAACCTGAAGTGCTATCACCTTCCCACTAGCTTGGGAAACTAATCAGCTAGCTCTTGAGGGGATCTACTAGACAATTTTCTAAAATGGTATCACCGAGGTCAGAGCCTGGATGGAGACTTGAGGCTGTGTAAAAAATGTGGTTAGAGAAGAGCTTAGGAGGTTTCTGTTCCAAACAGAATTCCACCCTCCCCCCATACACACCTGCTGCCCTTTGAGTACTCTGTATAAGATGGACATTTTGTTCTGGGTGAGGTTTCTGTTCGTTACATGATAAAGATTCAGGAGCCAGCCTAAAGACAGGAGGGGACTTCAGGAGATAACCGCAATGGCGGTCTAGTCCTTTGCTATGTCCAGTCATAGCCAGACACTGAGAAAAATCTTCATCGTAGACTTGTTTTATGGATTTAAGCTGCCTCTCAGTTACTTAAAAGTTAAATCATAAAAGATCTTGAAGTGGAAACTATAATCCCTGGAATTCTTTGCAGGGCGGCAAAATTAATCATCATAGCCAAAAATGGGGGGGGGTGATTTCTTAAAAATAAAACAAAAATGAGATGCTGTGACTATTTCATTATTTTACCCCCGCCCTCTTCCCTGGGCAATCCTCTTGAATGGGCTCTTTATTGTAACTCTCCCTTTCCAATTGAGCTCCCCACGGCGCCCTTGTATCTTTTTACAACCCCTAACAACTCACACCAGTAACACAATTACCTCCAGATATTTATAACAAGAAATTACTTTACTATTTTCTCCACTTCTCTCCCAAGAATCCTCTTTTTGAGAGAAAGCCGGGAGGGTGGGTGGACTGGCAGCCTTGAGGGGCGCTGTCAGGACTTCCGTGAGTGGAGTTAGAGTTGTTGGTCCCTTTACTTGGACCTGGTGTTGTTGGGTTGAGAGTCTGGGATTTACTCTTTCGGTTTGGGGAAAGCCACAGAAGCCATTGTTTGGTGTCTGTAGACTTTGTGGACCGAGTTCACCTCTTCCCGTTTGTACTTTTTAAAGCAGTGAGGCGAGGTAGACAGGAGGTGTCACAGTACGGGAAAAGAGAAAGATCTAAACACCAAAACCGAAGTTAGCTACAATAAATGAGATTTAGGATAAAAAGTTGGGCTTACCACTTGCTCAGTCCGGAAGGAGCTGAGACACAGATTGTGGGGTCTGATTGGAAAGCCTTCTGGGGGTGTATGTATTGGGGAGGTTGGTTAAGGATAAAGCAGTAACCAAAGAAATTAGTTCTAGGGGTCTAGGGACAATAGTGGTGCTGAAATGCCTCAGGAAAGGAGGGAGCTTGGTCTGAGGCTCACCCAGACGTCCTAACCTGAACAGCAAGGCGTCACCAAGCCCTTCCATTCTCTTCCTTGGCAGATTTCAGGTACTCCTCACCGTCCCTTCCCAGCTCTGTTTCTTTTCCTCTCTCTGCTGTCTTGGTTTCTTAGTGCTGTCTAAGCCCTAAGTCCCCTTCCCCTGCTACTTGTTAGTTTTGCAAAGTGAGATCCATAACTCAAGATTCCCCATTTGCCGAAGCCTAGCCAACGCAACCTTTTCCAGAAGATGTGAATTTCTGTGGGAGAGGCCACTGGAAGCTTGGAGTAGGTTTGGTGTTTCAGGGCAGAAGGATCTAGCCCTAGATTCACTTTGGGTTGAGAGTGGGCCGCAGACAGTCAGTCAACCTATGCGCTGGGCCAATTTGACACACCTTTCTCTCCCTCTGTTTTGTCTTAGGCAGAAGACTTTAACTAGGGGCGGGCGAGCAGATGTGTGAGATCTTCTATTCAAAGAGTGGACATATAGCCCAGTTTTCAGGCAAGTTTTATGATGCTGTTTTGGGCTTCAAAATCTGAAAATGTTTTTAAAGACTATAGTTCAAGTGGGGAAAAAAATCAAAACTGGGTCATTGTTTCTGTTTCTTCCAACTAAAGGGCTAACTATTAAAAGATTTGGGGAAACTGATTGTGAATGTTAGATTATTTTATTCGAAGCTCATAAAGTCCATTTTGCTTGCATAGGAGGGCAGGACTAGGTGACCCTCAGATCGCCCCAAGCAGTTGAGTAACTCAATTTCTAAGAAAAGAGGATTCTCCAGTTCAGGCACCAGGTCTTCCCCAGTAGGAGTACAGGCCTACCTGTGCAAAAGCCCAGGATTAACTCCAATTTTCTTGCTAACAGAGCCACGTATTCGAGCCCCGTGGGATCCGGAGGCTGCCAACCAGCTCCAGCATGCAGAACAGTAAGTGTCTCAGGTCTTTCTCTGGACTGTTGGGCTGGAGGCACGCAGGCCATGGGTTAGGGGAGTGCACTGAGTCGTGGGCCCTGCTGAGCCCAAACCACTGGGAGGGAGGGAGATGACATGGGCTCTCTTCGGGCAGCAAAGAGTGAGCGCCAAGCAGCCCTCGAGGGAAGGCTGGGGGGCGTTTTGCTCTGCTGTGTTCTTGAAGGGCAGAGGCTGGGGCCTTTCAAAACTATTCGCCCGAGTTTTTGAAGCAGCCGTAGAGAAACCCCACTCCCCCCCCCCCAAATCCTGTAACTCATACCCCCTCCCCGCCCCTGCCCGGGCTCTGACCCCAGAGAGAGGGGCTGGGCCGAGCAGGGCGGGGCAAAGCATAGGCTTCTCCTGAGAAGGAGGCCCCTTTGGGCTTGGCCAAGACTAAGCGTCTCCTCCGACCCCAAGGGGTGGGGGGCTTCCCTCCCCTAGTCAATCTCAGTCCAGCTCCTCCCCTCCCCATCCTAGCTACAGGCCTAGATGAGAAGGGGAGTGGAGCACCCCGGGCTGGTACCCTGGTGGAGAAGTAAACCTCACAGGGTGAAGAAAGGAGGATTTACTGGGTCTGGGGAGAGAATGGAAGCTGTACCGTTCAGGAATTGGATAAACCTTGCATTAGCAAGCGCAACTGAGTTGGTTCTGGATAATCCAGGCTCCTGGTGCCTTTGATTCCATAGTCTTTGTGCCTCTCTTCTTACCTTTGCCCAGGCCCTTTGGCTCCAACCTTTGTGCTCAACCAACGGTTGTTGGTATGTGATTGAATTGAATCAGTGAAGCTAGGCCGGGTTAAGGGTGAAGAGTCTACACAGTCTTAATTAAGGCTACAACTATGCTTGGGAGTATGGCGAGGTTTGGGTCTCCTAGAAACTTGCAGCTGTGGAACTGGCCAAGCTTAGAGAGCCCAGCCGCTCATGATGCCACAGGACCAGGGACACTAAGCTCAGGAAAGTGAGCAAAGGTGTGAGCTTTGCAACTGCATTTATGCAGAACCTGTCAGATCCATACCCTGGAGTTCAGACTTCCTAGCCCTAGGTTTTCAGGTGGGCTGAGACGTTCAGTCCTGATCGTTTGCCGCTATGCTATGGTCTGGCTGGCAGGCCCAGAGGAGCACGGGTCGCGGGTTGGCCTGTAGGCTTTGTGCCGTTCGCTGGTTCCCGGGTGTGCACAAGGCGCGGAGCATCCAAATTGACACCATATGTTTTCGTATTAGAAGCTTTGCGGTCGAATTCTAGGCGCATAATCATCGCCACTGGGCGAGAACGCCAGCAGTCCCTAGGGAAGGGACACAATGATTGAGGCTTAACCTCTAAAGGGGAATTTAGAGCTATGTTTTTTCGCTGCCATTTCGATGCTGGCAGAAGCGCCCTGGCCCCGTGTCTCTCGGACCAGCACATGCAGGCTGTAGCTGTGGAAGTGCTGGACACCTTAGTTTTGCAACGAGGGATAGGGAAGGTCTATGATTAAAGGCCTTGTACGCTCTGGAATCTGTAGACTGGGAATTCTCTGGCTTTGCTTTTGAAAAGCTTCCCTTCGTTTCTCTGGGACGGCCTTTCTTTTTTGGGGGGGAAGCTTTTTTCTTTCTTTCCTTTTTTTTTTTTTTTTTTTTGCCCAGAGATGGTCCTCCATACCTGCATGGTAAATGAGATTTAGAAAGCCAAGGTAGATGATAGAGAAAATTTAGGAGAAACCGGAAGCGCAGGGTAGGCCTTGCCCTGTTTAAGAGGCCATCTCTTGCAATGTGCAACGTACCCTCTTGCACTGGCCCGGGACGGCCGGACCCAGATCCCTAAACGCCTGTCACTTCTCATCGAATTGAGGCCCCGCCCCCCCTCGGCGAGCTATAACCCTCCTCCAGCCTCAAGCCTCAAGCTACCCAGAAAACGCAGCTCCCCTTGAAGGGGAGACGAGTGCAGTTCATTCTCGTCTGAGTGATCTACAAATAGGGACGGAAAGGGTCGTTTTATCACGGTCCCGTTTGTCGTGACGATGCAATTTCCCGGAGCGGAGCACTGTCACAAAGTGACAAGGCTGCCACAAGCGCCCCGACTGATCTTTTCAATTAGCCTTCCATGCATGATCCGGAGCGACTTCCGCCTATTTCCAGAAATTAAGCTCAAACTTGACGTGCAGCTAGTTTTATTTTAAAGACAAATGTCAGAGAGGCTCATCATATTTCCCCCCTCTTCTATATTTGGAGCTTATTTATTGCTAAGAAGCACAGGCTCCTGGAGTCAATTTATCAGGAGGCTCCAAGGAGAAGAGAGGAGAAGAGAGGAGAGAAGAGAGGAGCTGAGAACCACATTTCCTGAGAGGGCTTCTGTCTAGACACGGGGCTGCAGGTTGGAGATGTCTGAGGAAGTGGAAAGAGGGGACTGGCTTTATTTTTATTCCTGTGGTTTCTGAGGAGGATAATTCATGGAGGCGCTCCTTCCCTCTCGCCCTAAGTCTCTACGACCAGACAATGGGAAGAGGTTGTGAGACAAGAGTGGAAGGAAGGACCGACCGGTGACACTGTGATGTGGTCTTTTTCTGTTTTGGGTTTCTGTTAATATTTGTATCCTTGGCTGAGGGGGAGGGTGGAGTTCAGCAGCGGAAGTAAAGCGAGTAGTGGCGGGTGGGAAGGCTCCTGGCTTCTGAGCACGACTTGGGGGCAGGCAGATCACTGTGTGAGTTGGGGTTCCAACCCTATTCCTGCTATGGAGGTATGGATTGGGAGTCACTAGCGACAAATTTATCTTTCTGGCTCTTTTACACACACACACGTACACACACACACACACACACACACACTCACACACACACTATGCTGTGTGCTGTGCACCTCTGCCAGAGTTAAATCACCATGCTAAGGTTTTATAACATTCTGCCTGGCCGTGCAGGGCTTGGGATTTGCAGCACTATTCTAACACTGCAGAGACTTCTGTGTGGACTCTGGTGACACTCAGAGGTGATGTAGGAAGGAGACTTTAAAAGCTTGATGTTTACCCCTTGTGGGTTCCAAGAAGGGCTGGGAGAGCTTATGAAGGTGGCAGTGGGCTCAGGGAACTACTGTGGTGATGGTGGTACTGGGTGGGTATATTCCTGGGTATTCTCCTGGGTCTGACAACAGTCCAATGGGTAGGTCAATTGTATTTGAAGCTGGGCTCCCCAGTACCCTGCATGGTTGGTGGTTCTGTTGTTGGGTGTTTTTGTTTTTGTTTTTTAAACCAGGACCTAATTGCTAAGGTTCACACAGGTTGGCAGGGAGCTGAGGTTGCATTGTGGTCTTTTCTTCCTTCCTTCCTTCCTTCCTTCCTTTTCTTCTTCTTCTTCTTCTTCTTCTTCTTCTTCTTCTTCTTCTTCTTCTTCTTCTTCTTCTTCTTCTTCTTCTTCTTTCTTCTCCTCCTCCTCCTCCTCCTCTTCCTCTTCCTCCTCTTCCTCCTCCTTCTCCTCCTCTTCTGCTCTCCTCTCCTCCTCCTTTCCTCAGGTCACAGCGGAGTGAATCAGCTTGGTGGTGTCTTTGTCAACGGGCGGCCACTGCCGGACTCCACCCGGCAGAAGATCGTAGAGCTAGCTCACAGCGGGGCCCGGCCGTGCGACATTTCCCGAATTCTGCAGGTGATCCTCCCGTGGCTGCCCTACTTGCAGCTCCCTACCCACCCTACCCCGCCCCTCGTCCCGTGGTCCTCCACTCTAAGCGTCCTCTCTTCATTTCTTACTGTAAACACTACTAATTATGGACCAACCCACCCTCACCTAGTCCATCCCCACCAACTTCCCTACCTTCTAGCTTCCCCTCTCCTTCCGCCACGGTCCCTATCTCTTTCAACCTCAGTCAGTTATGTAAGATAATTCATCTGCGTAAGAAAAAGAATGTGAGTGAATTAAAAAACTACATCTTTTCATTTGGTAAGGACATTCATTGTGGTAACAGTGTATAAACTGTAATGAGCTGAGTTATATAAACTGGGATAATTTCATTCCCCTCTCCCCATCCCGTGCTAACCTCAGATTTTAGAGATTTGTCTGCATCCACCATGCTTGTGAAGAATGTATATGGATTTTCAGAGGCAAATGCTATCTATTCCTAATTCACATTTGCTCAGTTGGGCAAAATTTTAAGGGAAAAAAAATTCGATTATTTTCCCTTTGTTCTTTAAAATCTAATACTGCTTTAAGCAAGGTCAGCACAAAAAAATTAACCTGACTTAGTTTTGATGCATCTTCACACAGTGTTTAGAAAAATAGTTTTTTTGAAAGCTTTTTAAAAAATAATTCCAAGTGTTTGAAAGTATCATCATATTTGTAGTTTTAGGGCTACAGATGTAATTTTTAAGGAAAAAAGCTCTCTATAGTAAGTTCTCGTACCATTGAAGGTATATTTTTGTGTTATAGACCCATGCAGATGCAAAAGTCCAGGTGCTGGACAGTGAAAACGTAAGCTTGTCATTGTTTAATGCATACTTAAACAATTTTATTTTTGTCTTGAAATTATTAATAATGTGGTTTTTTTGTCCAATTCCCCAATGCAGGTGTCCAACGGATGTGTGAGTAAAATTCTGGGCAGGTATTACGAGACTGGCTCCATCAGACCCAGGGCAATCGGAGGCAGTAAGCCAAGAGTGGCGACTCCAGAAGTTGTAAGCAAAATAGCCCAGTATAAACGGGAGTGCCCGTCCATCTTTGCTTGGGAAATCCGAGACAGATTACTCTCCGAGGGGGTCTGTACCAACGACAATATACCCAGTGTAAGTTCATTGTGAACACTGTCTCCCACGCACCAAGCTCCTCACTCTCTCCCCATCTCTGGCACTTCTTTATCTCCTCCGGCTTTTCTCTCCCAATGCCTTATCATCTCTCTTCCTCTCTTCCCTGATTTGCATGGGTCTCCAGGGTACCTGGGGATATGGAGAGGTGGGCTTTACCTTTTTGACCATCTGGAAAATGGGAGTCAAGGGTGGGGAGTAGTTCACTTCATTTGTGTACCACAAACCAGGGGTCAAAGGAATTAGGGAAAGGCACTTGAATCAAGGAGGAAAATGAAAATGAAAATGGAAACCAGATTCTAAATTCCCCTCAAAGCACCTTCCTGAAGCTTCTTTCAGGCAACATGCATCCATTTCTGCTCTATGATAAAGTAAATCTCTAAATTAAGTTGAAATCTTTTATCATGGAGTCTTTCATCAAAACCGAGCAGCCCGGTGAGCTGTCGTTAGTGATGTTCTACAGAGGTGAAAGGCTGCTCCTTCCTTTTTATCCAATTTCATTTCCAGGAATAATATGATAGCTGTCATTCTTTCCACAATATAGCTAAAAATCCACGGACTGTCCCAGGATGGCTGGGAGCTTTTGCATATGTCATTCTTTAAAGCTTGGGAGAGCTGAGATGGGGACCTAAGATTGGGTGACTATGTCCTTAGGAGACACCACCATTTGGTTTGATTTGCAGGTGTCATCAATAAACAGAGTTCTTCGCAACCTGGCTAGCGAAAAGCAACAGATGGGCGCAGACGGCATGTATGATAAACTAAGGATGCTGAACGGACAGACCGGAAGCTGGGGCACCCGCCCTGGTTGGTATCCCGGGACGTCAGTACCAGGGCAACCCACGCAAGGTAAAACTCAAGCAGCTACCTTCCCGAAGTGGTTTCCTCCTCTGGGCTCCTACTGCTTAGGAGATGAAAGGGGTTACTATCCTTGAAGGCTTAGGTACCCCAAGTCACACTTTGTAATTGTTGTTTGTGACACCATCTTGTTGATGGGACTGTAAGGATTATGTGTGTTAAGGGTTGTATGAAGTAGTTAGGAGGTTGTGCGCATGTAAGGTTGAACCTAGTGGTGCCTTATTCAAATTTGACACTAAGATACAGTAGAGTACACTCGCAGTACAAGTGGGACAACTTAACACACACACACAGAGAGAGAGAGAGAGAGAGAGAGAGAGAGAGAGAGAGAGACTGTAAAGTAAACATAATTGTATTATTTGCTTTTGAAGTAATTGACAGTTATGTGACTTTGAGTAAGGTGGTAGGAGAGAGCAGACCACCACTACCCCGCCTCCAATGTGCATAGCCAGTTTGGGGGTTCCCTCCCCCAACTTTAACATTGTAACCCACTTACTCGCCCCCCCCCCAACCCCTGCACCGTGGCTTCCAGTTCTTATTCTCGGTGGTGGCAACTGGTTAGAAGTGAGGTGGGGAAACTGAGTACTGGACTGAGGCTAAGAGAAGAGGCTCTGGGGCTTGGGGGACACATAGGAACTGTCTTCCTCTCCAAGGATCTGTGAGAAGGGTGCAGGAAGAGGAGTGAGTGGATTGGCTCTCTCCCCTTCCCACTCACACTGAGGTAACTTGGTCAAGAATGGGAAACAGTTTACTTCGAAGATTAATCGGTATTTGTTGTCTTCCTGACAAGGAGATAATATGCGGGATAATGGGACGAGGCGTCTCACTCCCGGGAGCACCACATAGCCTAGGGGCCGGGGGCGGCGCGGGGACTGCGAAAGGGCTACTGTGAATCGGTGAGCTCTTGGACCGGCCCCCGCATGCAGGGCGCCTCCACAGAGCTGGGTTAGAGAAGGGAAAATCGGTAACAGTATGCGAAATATCTGGTACAAAGGATGCTTCTGTCACTCGCAAGAATTTGTTATGGGAACAATCCTGTCGCTCTGTAATTGCTCATTAGAGAACGTTTTGTTTCTCATTAAGGCGACATGAATAAGCGTCTAGTTGAAGGAGACAGCTGTAGAAATGTTCCACAAGAGACCTCTGGACACGATTCGGCACCAATTACCAATTAGACATGTCAGTTTTAAGAGCAGAAAACAATATAGGACGGACACTGGGATGGTAGGGAGAAAAGTGCTCCTTTCTGGTTTCCCAGCGCCGCTGCCGCCGCTCTTGGTCAGTGCGGGCTTCTGATGGGCAGGACAGGATTCCCTTGGGTGACATCCGCCCTCCCCCCCGCACCCCCCTCCGCGGTACCCCTCAGGTGATCTCGAACTTGCAGCTTTGAGAGTTGGAGCTCAGAGTGCTCACAGGTCCAGGTGTCTCCCGTGTCTTTTAAGACCAGCTAGAAAAAGACATAGCCAACCCCGCAGGGCCCGAGGTTTGAAACTAGGATTTCCCTCAAGCGTTCCCAAAGGATACACCCCAGAGAAGTTAGAACTCCAGCTGATGACAGTCCACTCTCCATTCCCAACACTATGCAGTTCTGCTAAACCCTTCCTTGCCCACTTGATCGAAGGTGTCTTGGTTGTGGGCAATAGGCCCAGAAGCTCAGATCTAAGAGGGCTGAGCCCAGAAGCCTTCCACTCCTGCGCTTCCCGGGCGTTTGGGGGTCAGGTTTGCTCGGGGGGCCAGGGAATGAACACCCCTTTCCTGTTTCTGGGTGCTAAGACTAAAGTCCAGGGTATTAACTTCCGCTAGAGGAAGCGTCGCCTGCTTAGGGCAGGTTTTCCTCCCTGGGAGCCTGCGAACTGGAGACTAAAAGGCGGCAAGGGCCTGGTGGTGACCACTGAGGGCGAGAGGTGGCGCTAGTTCAGGAGCTTTCAACTTAAGGCAGCTAGTTACTAGAGAATGCGGGGTGATACACTTCTTGAGTGTCCCACCCACCTTGCTTACCCTCACCTAAGTGCACTCCCCTCCCGGGCTCTCCGCTCCGCTTCCAGCGTGGGGAGGAAGCTTGGCTCAAAAGGAGAATCTTGGGCATGGGGACCTCGGGTTCTGTGGTCAGTGTCAGCTCTTCAGGCTTAAATTCCTGGGGATTCCTCTGGTTCTTTGGTGCTAAGAGGGTCTCCCTCCCTCCCTGGCCTCCTTTCCAGCCCGAGAGGCTGATCTGGGGTTGTAAAGAGTCCATTTCCAAAAGCATAAGGAGAGGTTAGGTCTCTGAGGGAGACAAATATGGTTTCCATCTGATCTACGCCACGCGGCGGTGAATAAAATCCTGACGATGTGGGCTGACAATAACGAGACGACTCTATCCAGCCCCAATTCTCCAGCGATTTGGTGGTTTTAGGGATCACGAAGACACTTTTTCTCATCTCCTTCCCTCTCCCCAACCCCCATAATACCCAGGCCCTCTATAGGATTTAGTCAGCCTCCTTTCAACAGATGCTTCAATGTTTTGATCCGCGCTCCGGAGCTGAAAAGGTTCCGCAACCGCGTTGCTATCTTTTCTTGCTTGTTTTCCGCCTCACTGATTAAGACGCTAAGAAACTAAGGAATGATTTTATTTCCCAGCGACTTTTTTTTTCTTTTTTCTTTTCTGTTTCCCCGCCTCTCCCTCTCTCTTTCTCTCCTCTTCTTCTTCCAGGAAACAAATCCTATCCCCTGCGTCAGATGGTCCTGGGGCTGGGATAATGGGAGGCGCTTTCACTCTCCGCTGGGATTAGCCTGGGAGGTGCACGGCGCCCATTGAAGGTCCCTTCTTTGCGCCGCTAGGAGGGGACGCTTTTTAAAGGAGATATCTTAATTGTCTGCCACTTAAGTTTATCGTGTGGGGAATTAGAGAGCTCTAACTTCTATTTTTAGTTTCTTAAAAGATTTAAGGGTGGAAGGTAAAGTCACCAAAGGCGGGGGTGGGGTGGGGGAGGGTGCAAAAAACCCCAAAACAAAAAACAAAAACAACCCCCCCCCAAAAAAACCCCCACAACCCGCCAGCTCTTTCTAAGCGAGCACTCAGTCACCTGGCCGCAAGCATTAGCTACTTTAAAGTAGTGAACATATTTTCAGTGTTGCTTTCTGGGCTGGCAAAGAGGCGGCGGCTGAGGCAGTGGCCGTGAATCCCTAAGCATTCTCTCCTTATTGACTCCACTTTTAAAAAGAAGAAACAAAACAGGGTTTAAATGCCGTTTCCCTGCTCCTATAGACTTCGTTTTCTCCCTAAATATCACTTCCCAAGGTACTGTAAACCCTAGGCTTATGTCACCAGCGCATGCTTATGTACAAGTAGTGCCCGAGCTTGGAGGACAGTGGATATAATTCCTCTGCTTTAAAATTAGGAGAATGTCCAAGAAGCAGATGAGAATAGAGAACGCTATCTGCAGGCGTCTTCGGAGGGAGACCCTCAGCTTTGTTCAATTGGCAAGATCTATCGAGCCAGAGAAGGGACAGGGGTGGGGCTTTTCTTTTGCGTGGAGGCATAAGTGACCAGGCCGGATTGTGTTTGTTTTCCAAAAGCAGTAACCGATGGACTTTTCTAGTAGTTCCAAAGGGGGGTGGGGGAGCAAAATTACATCCTCCTTCACCGAATCAGACAATTAAAAGGAAAAGGAACAGGCCCTCATCATTTTTCCCCCTGGGTGGGGGACCACTTTGAGTAGTCCTCAAGAGACCTGGGGCAGCAAATTAGTACAGCCACTTGTGCCCCTACACGTGAGTTCGGCGGCGTCTCCTTCACCAGGCGACCCTCCCCTCCCCCACTCTTCTGTTGTAGGGCAAGATGCCTGCGGCTTGTTTACCAATACACGCTCCCTCCTCCTCTTCCCTTTCTTCGTTTTCTCCCATCTTCCTCCACTCTTCAGTCTCTTTTCCCTCTACATTTCCCCCCTCTGTCCCGTCTTATACCTTTTTGACCATCATCTCTTTGGAACCTCTATCTCTCTCTGCCCCTCCCCCACACCATTCTTCCCCTTTAGCTTCTCTCCTTTCGCCTCCCCTCAGTCCCAGCTCTGGTCCCCATTCACCCTCCCCACCTCCCTCCACCCCCTGCCCTGGCCCCCCATCCAGCCCCCCTCCAGCCAAGCGCCCTAAATAGCACCGAGGCGCCCGCTCTCCGGACAGTGATTAATGATAGCAGAGCAGAGGGGTTAACACACTTCGCTGAAAAGTCTGTTGACTGGGCTTCTTGTAACACAATGTGGCCCGCTGCACGCCTCAAGAGAATCCTTTTGTTGTCCGTGCTTATTGTGGCCTCAAAATTCTGCCCACGAAAGTTTGCCAACGCTCCTGCCCCAGGAGTTTAATAGTTTCCCTTACTCGCCGGGCATTGTGTGGTGCTGAAAAGCAGCCCCTCGCTATTCAAGTGTTGGTGGTCATCTCAATAGATCTCCAAGGGCCCATATGGTGGCCAGTGCCGATGAATCCGCCTGTTTAAATGGGGGAGAAAGTTGGGGTTTTAAAACATTTCAAAGTTCCTGAAAAGATCCCACTAGATCCTGTCACAATTCCCTGAACGCTTTGAAGGCGCTGCCTATTGTCTCCTGGTTATAAATGATATTCCTGGCCAAGTCGATTCCCACAGAGGCCTGGCGCCCCCTCCCCCAAAATTGGCCAAGTTTCTAGGATCGGGAGGGAACAGTTCCTGTTGGTATCCCCTGGGGGCCACAGGCCTCAGGACCCGAGATTCAGCCTGCAGTGCCCTGGGAAGCCCAGCCGAGGCCTGAGTCCTTTCCTTCCCACAGACTGCCGCCTTGCCCACAAGGTGCACGGCAGAGCCAGTTAGCCCAAGTGCAGAGCGCTTCACCCAGCGCAAAGGAAAACAATGAAACTTTCCCAGTTTAATGATAGAAATTACATTAAAAGTGGTGGAAATGCCCTAATTAAAAATGTACCACTTAAATGATATGCCAAGGACTCAGCTGCAGCTTATTTAGCTAGTTAGTGAACTCTCCACCATCTCTTTCTTAAAATTACACGTTAAAAATTTAAAAGAAATCTTACTTTTCTCTGGTGCAACACATTACAAAGAATGGACAGTCCTTTTATCTAAATATAAAATTCCATTTTCAGCAATTATAGCCTGTTCTTGGTGATGATATAATTACAGCTGTGCTCGTAATAGGTGTCAAGGCGAAACACACTCACACAATGGTTGAATAAAACTGCAGAACAATGCAAGCACTTCTAAATTCACAACCTTTAAAATGAAATTGACTGTGCAGAATTCAAATAAAAACTAGATAAATATTTTTTTAAAAAGATTACAAGCTTGGTTTGGTTTCTTAATAGCATTTTCTACAAACCTATCAACATCTAATTGATTAGATAGGAATTACTGATTATAGATCAGCTGAAATCTTGCACATCACTCTATTTTCCCAACACAGACATAGGTAAATATGTTCTGTAGGGCGAGGGAACTGGGTGAGGAGTCAGAGTCAGCAGGGAAAGATCGTTTTGCCTGGAGACTTTTTGGCTTGCTTTGTCATTCAAAGAGACAGTGCTGTGTGAGAGTACTGTCAGGTCTCATCTAGATGAAAACAGAGGAATGTGACTCAGGTGACAGTGTCATCAAAGGGAGGCTAACACTTGATTAACTTAGGGAGGCTTGGTGGAGATACAGACTATGCAGTCCTCGGAGTTCATGACTGTACCAAGTCCCATCAGGAGCCTCCATGTCGTTCCGATTTCTCTTATTGTCCTATTCTTTTTGTTGCAGACGGCTGCCAGCAACAGGAAGGACAGGGAGAAAACACCAACTCCATCAGCTCCAATGGAGAAGACTCGGATGAGGCTCAAATGCGGCTGCAGCTGAAGCGGAAGCTGCAGAGAAATAGAACATCTTTTACCCAGGAGCAGATTGAGGCTCTGGAGAAAGGTGACTGGGAAATTTCCAAAGTAGAGAAACCTTAAATCAAAGTAAATGCCACAGCGACAGCACAAAGGGCTAAAATTAGCCAGGGCCCTTTGCATAAAGGCTGAGAAGCCCCCCACCCCCAACTTCTCTGGGTGCGCTGTGCGCTTTCTTTCTTCTTCTCACACACCAGTACTGAGATATTAAAATCCTGATATACAAAGGAAACGATGATCTGGCTGTCTCAGGCCACAGATAAGGGCATTTCCAGCAATATCCTAAATGTCATTCCAAAGAAAACCTAACTGGCTCTGGTGGGAAAGTTCTTGCAAGCACAGTTGGTTGGATGAGATGGGAGTTGGGTGTTAAAAGCTAGCTTGATCCAGAGTTTGGATTATTTTGTATTCTGGCATAACATGGGAACAACTTATATTCTTACAGAGTTTGAGAGGACCCATTATCCAGATGTGTTTGCCCGGGAAAGACTAGCAGCCAAAATAGATCTACCTGAAGCAAGGATACAGGTACCTGGGGACCATGTTGGGTTTGTGTGTTGTGGGTACTTATCTTTTGCCTTGCCTGTATGCCAGTCATTGATATAAACAGGGTTAGCTTGCAAAGACTCCCTGGTCCTAGGGCAAGGATGGGAATGGAGGGGTTTTTGTTTGCAGCAGGGCTGGTAGCAAGCACAGGGCTAACCTGTTCCATGCATTTCCAGGTGTGGTTTTCTAACCGAAGGGCCAAGTGGAGAAGAGAAGAAAAACTGAGGAACCAGAGAAGACAGGCCAGCAACACCCCGAGTCACATCCCTATCAGCAGCAGTTTCAGTACCAGTGTCTACCAGCCAATTCCACAGCCCACCACACCTGGTAACTAGAAGTGCCAACTGCCAAGAAAGGCTCTTAACCCCACCGGCCCTTGGCTTTCCCTTGCCCTGTAACGACCTTGCCCTTCTCTCACCCTCTTTTCTCTTCCTCTGCAGTCTCCTCCTTTACATCGGGTTCCATGTTGGGCCGCACAGACACCGCCCTCACCAACACGTACAGTGCTTTGCCGCCGATGCCCAGCTTCACCATGGCAAATAACCTGCCTATGCAAGTAAGAGAGCATGGCCACCTGCTGCACAGGGCAGGCCATGGCTGCAGGCTCGCAGACCCCACCCGTTGCATTTGCACCCTCGGGAGTCCTTCCTGTGACAGTGATTGGCTTGACCAGTCAACTCTGAGACAGTCAATCCAGCCTCTTTTAGCTGATTGATGGACTGATTGATTGATTCGTGCCCTTGAAAAGCAAACACTCGATCTGCTCAGTCAAGCTAATGTGTCTTTCATCACTGTGTAGCTGCGTAGTACTGGGTGGGACTGAGGTCTGTTCTGGCCGCCAGGGAAGTTTGCATGACAAGGTAGAAACCATGCTGGCATAGTAATATAAGATAGTAAGGTGCTGGTATGTATAGAGTGTGTGTTTGTGTTAGTGTCTTTGTATTAATAAATGCAGAAGCAGCATGGACATTTTGAGGAATAATTATGGTCCGTGTGAGAAACGGGTGAGGAAGAGAGAATAAGGGGGGAGTGGGGGGCTGAAAGTGAGATTCCTCTTTAGAGAGTGAAATGCATTTAGTGAAATAGGGAAACTACTTCTTTCTGTATTTAAAAGTACAAAAAAAATGGGATAGAAAGTATTTGCTAGAAATTTAATGTGTGTCAGCTGTAGCCCATGTGACAGGTCAGTGGTAACCCTTGCTGCCCACAGAGCTGCATGGCATTCTCACTATAACCCCCTGGCCTGTGTTCTTAGGGGTAGGTCCTGAACCAAGCTGGCATTGTCTAACGTAAGTTGTGCATGGCTCCTGAATGCCAGCATCCCTAAGGCTTCTGCTTGTATGACCATAATATATGCCTGCAGGTCTAAGACGTGAGCCCTGCTGGAGACAGTTCTGGGGGTTACACAGATTACTTAGTCTCCACTAAACATCTTTTGCTGGGTATGGAATTCAAATAATGGCAAAATAAAGTCTCCCAATCTTCAGGCCAATATTGGGACTAGATAGATAAGCAGCTCTCGAGGACGGAGTCACGTGCTTCTTCTCTGTTGCATCTGCTGTTTGTTGGATATGGTGCGACTGATGTGAATGAAGGGGCCAACAGCCTCTTAGTTTGGTATTACTGTAACTATTTTGGAATTTCCCAGGAGTCCATTTGCCTAGAGGAAGTAATCACAGGAATTAGAAACAAATGCAAGCTGAAATTCTGGCCGGGCCCTTTAGGCCTGTTTGCCTTTTGGAACTTGACACGAGCAGTCATCGTCTGACTTTAATGAGGCCATCAAGTATCTTGTGCACTTTTATATATCATAGCAGTATCTAGGTTTCTCTGAGGGTGACATGATGTGCACATGGGGGGAAAAACAGAAGTAATTAAATAGATGAGATATTACATTAAGCTTGCTTCCATTTATATAGAAATATGTTGGGTTGGTTTATTTTAAACACTGACTTAAAAATTACACAGATTGTACACTTACACAGTAAATGGCTTCATTGAACAAGGAAAATAGAAATAATCTGAATCTATCGTTCAGAAAGAACTACTGTTTCGGTTTCGGACTGGGGAGAGGTAGTCTCTCTCTGTCAATGGCTTCTTCCTGTTGACCAAAGTCCTCTGTCTTTGCAAAGAACAGGTGTCTCCTACTGGACCTTCCTTGGTGGGTGTCAGTCTTTGTGAAGGAGGATTTGAGGATGTCAAGCATTTGCAGGGCAGAACGGCCACTGCTGGCCCTCTGGATCTATTGATTCACCTCCTGTGTTTTTTTGACCTCAAGTAACCACAAGAGCCTCCATGAGGGAACTTTAGCCTGCATATTTCTTGTTTAGTTATGAGAGACATTTGTCTCCTCAACATTTCTGTTCTGAGTGCTTAGAAGATAGCAATACAATTTTATGGATGAGACTCAGTCAGGGGTTTGGGGTCAGGTAAAAAGTCACAGTTAATCCTCAGATTGTGTTTCAAGTTATGATCACCCTGACATTTCTAACCTCTTCAATTTGACTTCATTATGGTTGTGTGGGGTTTTTGTTTGTTTGTTTGAAATCTCTAATCCTACAAGTTCAGCACTGGAAAGGTCCCTAGGTCCCTACATCAAACTTTCCAGAGAGTCCTCCTATTGCTCTATTGACCTATGGAATTTGGGGATCATAGCATTCCCAAATAGATCCAGGTTTGTAGAGGAGGAGATCTAACTTACATCATAGTAACTCTAGCAGACGTAAAAGACAGGGCAGACTACTAGAACTGGACGTTCGTTTACATTTACTGTGTTTCAGAATTTTAGTACACAGTATGCTCTGGTGGTGGCAATTAATTCTAGGACATTCCAAGGAGGCATCAGTAATGACCAAGTTCGCTGGCAGGCCCTGAAGAAGAGGTAGTCTGGGATGTAGTTGTCTGGTGGTTCCAGTAATCACAGGTTTTTCTTTCTCCTGGCAGCCCCCAGTCCCCAGTCAGACCTCCTCGTACTCCTGCATGCTGCCCACCAGCCCTTCAGTGAATGGGCGGAGTTATGATACCTACACCCCTCCGCACATGCAAACACACATGAACAGTCAGCCCATGGGCACCTCGGGAACCACTTCAACAGGTGAGCTCTCTGTAGCTGTGCAGAGACATCTACTGGGCCTCTTTGGCCAGCTAATCTTTCACAACACGTTTACTGTTGACTTGAAAATCAACTTCTGACCTTGCGTTAAGGACTGTGTTGAATATTTCACTGCTCTTGGCTTGAGAGAAAACAGACTGAAAAGGACAAATTAAGTTAAGTTAGCACAATGACAGCATATAGACAAGAGTCATCATTTATGGTGGTGAATGTGATCACAGAGATAGAGTATGAAGACAAGGACCCAAATCAAGTTTTCAGATGATGCCTTAGTCAGAGCTGGATGGTGAGGGTCCATGGAATTTGATGTGATGGGAACTTTTTAGAAGACTTTTACATCTTCTAGCTTCTTGATGCCAACCGAGGATTGTAGAAGTTAGGCCTGGTTCTTCCTCCCAGCCCGATTTTTGGCTTCTGAGAATGTAGCATCTAAGTCTTTCAGAGCTGGTTGCTCTGAGAAAGTTCCAAACATTGGGTGTCATGAGGTCTGTGTAAACATAGCCTCTCTAGGTTCAAAAGGTCTGCTTTCCTTTCTAGTGGTTCAAAGTTTTTCCTTTCCTGTTTTTAATATAAAGTTTAAAAAGTACTATGAAGTAAGTGTTAGGAAGTTTAGGAAGCCCGTGTGTTCATGATGTGCTCTATTGTAGAAAATACCTCTGCTTTTGTATCCATTTATAGGACTCATTTCACCTGGAGTGTCAGTTCCCGTCCAAGTTCCCGGAAGTGAACCTGACATGTCTCAGTACTGGCCTCGATTACAGTAAAGAGAGAGAAAGAGAGAGAATGTGATCGAGAGGGGGATTGTGTTCACTCAGCCAATGACTATGTGGACACAGCGGTTGGGTATTCAGGAAAGAAAGAGAAATGGCTGTTAGAAGCACTTCACTTTACAACTGTGTCCTATACTGGAGCCCGGGAATGGACTAGAAACCAGGACCTTTGCGTACAGAAGGCACGGTATCAGTTGGAACAAATCTTCATTTTGGTATCCAAACTTTTATTCATTTTGGTGTATTATTTGTAAATGGGCATTTGTATGTTATAATGAAGAAAAGAACAACACAGGCTGTTGGATCTTGGATCTGTGTTGGCTCATGTGGTTGTTTAAAGGAAACCATGATCGACAAGATTTGCCATGGATTTAAGAGTTTTATCAAGATATATCGAATACTTCTACCCATCTGTTCATAGTTTATGGACTGATGTTCCAAGTTTGTATCATTCCTTTGCATATAATTAAACATGGAACAACATACACTAGATATATGTAAAAAATATCTGTTGGTTTTTCCAAAGGTTGTTAACAGATAAAGTTTATGTGCAAAAAAGGGTAAGATATGAATTCGAGGAGAAGTTGATAGCTAAAAGGTAGAGTGTGTCTTCGATATAATCCAATTTGTTTTATGTCAAAATGTAAGTATTTGTCTTCCCTAGAAATCCTCAGAATGATTTCTATAATAAAGTTAATTTCATTTATATTTGACAAGAATACTCTATAGCTGTTTTATACACATTTTCATGCAATCATTTGTTTCTTTCTTGGCCAGCAGAAGTTAATTGTTCTTAGATATAGCTGTATTACTGTTCACAGTCCAATCATCTTGTGCATCTAGAATTCATTCCTAATCAATTAAAAGTGCTTGCAAGAGTTTTAAACCCAAGTGTTTTGCAGTTGTTCACAAATACATATCAAAATTAACCATTGTTGATTGTAAAAAAAAACAAACCATGCCAAAGCCTTTGTATTTTCTTTATTACACTATTTTTTCTTTTTAACCTTATAGTGTGGTGTTACAAATTTTGTTCCCACATTAGGTTAATGTCCTAAATCAATGGTTACTTTCATACACCCTACTTTGCAACCTGACGGCCCTTGAGGAAATAATTTTCAGACATCAGAAGTTGGCAAGGCATCATAAAAAATCTAAAACAAAACACAGCTCTGTGTAGATCTGATTCTCACAATAAGTACAGAAAATGGTAATACCTCAGATTTATCTATTTATTTCATTTAAACCCTCAAAGTGTAGAAGTAATTAAAAGCTGCAACAAGGGATTTGCTAGGAATTGTTTTGAATTAGAGCTGGCATTTTCAACCTGGGCAAACACTCCCCACAATAATTCCACTGCAGTCATGTTAGAAGGTTGAGTTCTTAAACAAGATTCTCTGAAAGCTGTTGCCTTTCTTAGATAACTCCTCTCCCTGTCCTTTCTCCCTGCACTTGCATAAGAGGCATCGTTCCCATTGAACCCCTCCAGCCGTCCCCCTTCGCTTCCTGCTTTCTGTGCTGTGGTGGATGGTCAGAGGGTGGAGGGGGATGTTGCATGTCAAGGAATAATGAACACAGACACATTAACAGACAGCAACAAAGCGGACTCTGACTGGCCGGTGGGAGTTAAAGGCCTTCAGTCATTGGCAGCTTAAACCAAACAGTCCCAAATCTATGAAGCAGGGCTCATTGTTGGTCAGTTGTTATTTGCAAAGAAGCACAGATCTGATCATGTTTAAAGTGGCAGTGCGCAGGGCAGGAGTGCCTGAGCTGGAGCGATGGATAGAGAAAAAAAAAGTAAGCCTTTGTTGGTTAAAAAAAGGCCTGCCTGTTACTTGCTGTCTGTTCTTTGCTACACTTAAGTCACATAGACACATTTTCTTCAGTGAGCCTGAGTGAAAAAAAATCTGAGGTCCTGGCGAGCTGGATTAAAAATACGTATACAAGGAGAATCGTCCTAGGGGGAAAAGGCGCTTCCGCTGACTCGAACCCTGAGGGTTTTTGCTTTTGTAAATCGTCAAAGGCAAATGATCAGAAATAAATTGATGGAGGATTTCAGGTACTTATGAAGAGATCATTGAGATCCATTTTATTCTAGCAGAGTTGCTCCATGTCTGGAGATGCCGTCCTAAGTGGATTGCAGTGTGTGTGTGTGTGTGTGTGTGTGTGTGTGTGTGCTTGCAGTTGTTGTCCATGTCAGCCCACACTGCCTGCTGGCATGTATCCTCTGTTGGTACAATTGCCCTTGCAGACACTTCACCTCCTGACATTTTGCAGCCTCTGTTCCCTGAGGGACAAGTGTTGAGGGAACTGTCAGAGAAGAGCTGTGCTGCAGCCTTTGCTGGCTGGCTTACTTCTTCCTTGAAAAAAAAAAAAAAAAAAAAAAGAGCAGTTTCCAACTGGCTGTGATTTGGGCTGTTGTCAGGCAACCTGTGCTGGCCCATGGCTCTGTTGAGTAGAGCACACAGATGACAGAGAAAGGCACAGGGCATTCTCGGTGCAAGATCTGGGAGTAACATAAGAGCTGAGGGGATGGATGTGTGCAGCCAGGCACACATATATACAAGTCCTCAGAGGGTCAAGGCTGCCAGAGTACAGTGGGACAGCCTGGTATATCCCGAAGGAGGGATGCTCAGCTATGGGAGTCCCTGGTCTAGTAAGATGAGAACAGCCTTGCCTTCTTCCCCCGTGCACCCTAGAGAGATGAACTGTGTATATCCGAGGCTGTGTCATCAGTGCCCGGGAGTTTGGACTCCCAGTGGTCATTTTCATTTATTTATTTACTGACAGGTATATTTATAGATTTGTCAATGGGAAATCTGCAGGGATGTTTTAGGGTCATTTTCCAGGACAAAGACTAAATTTTATAACATCCTAGGTGTACACAGATTACATTTTATCTTAAGAGTTGACTGACAGGGTCATTGGGTGAACAATTACAGGTGAATCACTCTAGGGCAATGGGTCTGTCAACCTTCCCAATGGTGTCACCCTTTAGTAGAGTTCCTCATGTTGGGGGTGACCCCCAACCATAAAATTATCTCATTGCTACTTCATAACTGCAATCTTGCTACTATTATGAATTATAAACATCTGATATGCAGGAACGACCCCTGGGAAAGGCTTGTTCGACTCTGAGGGGTCATGACCTATAGGCTGCTCAAGGTGAAAAGAATCTTTGCGGTGTGCTGTTATGAAATCCTGAGGATTTCCTCTCATCCAAAGCTATACTTGAGACAAATTTTATCTGGTGAACAATGGCTTCTCAGCACTTACATCATTTCCTCTTTCTACCTAAATGAAACATCATAAATGGCTGCCAAGGACTACGTGTAGAGTGTTAACATTTAGCCTCCATCTGTGAATGTGTGCATCATAGATGGCACTGATCATGTTTTATTCTTTGTGCTCTGGGCCTTAATGTTATCAAGAAAAAAAATTTTTTTTGTCTTTTTTTTTTTTTTTGTCTCTGTTTGGTTACCTGATGCTAAGAACACATTATTCTGTTTTTAGTAACTTTTTTTTTTTTTGGTCACAGATGACTAAACTGCTCATTTTTCAGGATCCAAGTGTAAACACTTAATTCTGATCCTTGAAGGTGACTATCGTTGGACAGAGTAATGTGATATCTTAGAGGTGACATTAATAATGGGCTTAAGTGATGGTTTTACCCACATGCCCTTGCAGTAGGTGTATGTATACGTTCCAGTCATTAACATGCTTTAGAGGCATAGCGTTTGTGCTGGTGTTAGGAAATCCCGGAGGTAAAGAATAAGGAAAAAAGTTGAGAAAAGGGATCTTGTTCAGTGGCTATTAAAAACCTCAGATGGTCTCAGATCCATATACCTGATTAACCTAGAGCAGGTAAAATCTTTACCCATGCTAAAGAAAGGCAGATCTAGCATGAGGAATGAATTCCTCACAGGGCCTCTGGCTTCATGCCCTGGGACACTGATGTAAAGACAGTTCAGATACTCTGACGGTGTTATTAAGTATTTACACTCAAGAGAAGTTAAAAATCTATGAATAGAATGTGACTTTCATAATGTATCAGGACATTTGCATGTGTGTGTTAGCATTTGAAGACTAATATTTTCATGTAGAAAGTTGTTGTAGTAATAGAGAACAAAAGTTCCCAGATAATGGAAAACATTTTTAGACTTTTTAATCAGAGGAAAACAAAACAGAACAAAACAAGACAAAACAAAATACACCATCCATCCATTTCCAATAGCAGTTTCTTCTATCTCTTCCTCCTTCTCTTCCTCTTCCTTCTCCTCTCCACTTCTCCTTATTACTTGTAGTAGTAGTAGTAGTAGTAGTAGTAGTAGTAGTAGTAGTAGTAAAATATGCTGAGTCTAAAAAAACCAAGCAATAGATGTGGTATTTTTGGAAAGTCCAGGTATTCTATTTATTTAAAATGTGTTTTTATTAACTTTGAAAAGTTTAATTTCTATTTTAACTGAGGGTTCGAATATGCTCACTCAATTTCAAGGGAATTTACCTATTTGTAAAGCACATATCTACTAGTAGTCAGCTGTTAATTTTGTAGATATAGGAATCAGGAAACAAATCAACGACTCATTGGATATTTTAAAATAACTTACACACCTGATGGCCTCACACTTCCTTTTCAGAGTCAACTGTCAAGTAACTGTGATGTTGTGTGTTTGTATGAAATGAATCACAACAGGGTAAGAGAAAGGTTAGTTATTAAAACAATCAAACATCCCCTTCAGTTTACTCACAACCCATTAGAGGACAGCAGGGTCCTTGGTATATCTCTGCAACATGGCTCATTATCTATAGAGGAAACCAATTTTGAGGTTGTTTTAAAACTTAAAAAGTACTTTTCCTTAATATAAAAGCCCTTTAATTTTAACTGACAGATCAATTCTAAAACTTTATTTTGAAAAGAAAATGGGGAAGAATTTGTCTTTAGAATTAAAAGGGATTAAAAAAATAAACCAGACATTCTTAAAAAAAAATCAACCTGATTTTTTTTCTTATTGCTAATGAAGTCTTGGTGACAAAATAGTTGCCTTTTTGATTTTATCACAAAAAATAAACTCGTAGTGACAGGATGTGATGGAGAGATTTGACATCCTGGCAAATCACTGTCATTGATTCAATTATTCTAATTCTGAATAAGAGCTGTATACAGTGTGTGTTTATGCTACAGTGGGCTTTTTTTTTTAAGTGACTGACATTCATCATATTGGTGAGACAGTTTTAAAAACCTAGTCTTTGTTTTCTACAATGTTGTCAAGAGCAAATAGAGTATAATTTGTGGTATATTAAAAGGAAACCGCTTAAAATGCTAGTTAAAGCTGCTTCAAAATATTCTAATTTATTTGAAAATGTATTTTGGAAATCCAATTTCTGCTAACAGATGTTAAACATCTTTTTAAAAAACTGGAGTTTTTTAAATACATGCAAGTAGCTTTCTAGCTTTCCACTGTTTACCTATGGCTTGTCAAATCCTTCAAGAATACGGACCTGTGACACCAAACCCTAGTGTTTTACATAAAAACCTGTTCTACGTGCTGTGCTCCTGAGACATGGTGCGTGGTTAGATACTCATTTACAGCCCAACCAGTGCTCAAATCAAAGGTTAGGTTCCATGCTGGAAATCTGAGTTTGTCTCAGTTACTCACTTTATCTTAGACCTACATTGCATAACTTGCTCACCAGGCTTCAATATCTCTAGGAACCCAGGATTAGTGTAGCTGCCAGCTTGAGTTTTGTCTGCCGACACAATTTCATAGCGCTGACGTCAATTATCCAGAACCCAGCTTCTTCTGTGTGCTTCCCATCAAGTCCTGTATGCACTGTCTAATGTGGTGGGTAATGCAGTCTGAATCCCCAAATATGAGTTTTGTCTTCACCATTTTAAAAACAGGATGCACAAATGCAAACTATTTCAAACACTAGGAAACTAAACCGTCTTTTAAAAAAAGTCTTGGCAGTTTTTGGTGACCTTTTCAAAACAAAGTGATCTGAAATGTATTCACACACAACTTGAATTCAATGTTCTACACTCTATGTACGGGGTGTGACATGCGTGTTACCCTAAGACACAAGTCACCATCATCCCACTGCTACCGTCCACATGAACTAATGACAACTCTAAGGCACACCGTGTTTTAGGTATTTTTTGGTGTTTATTTAAAAATTAATTAGTATTTAAAAAAACATAACAGCAGCTAAATGTCAAATGACAGCATTTCTGCCATATTTATTTTTGTACAGAAGCTAGTAGAAAAAAACAAATAATGAAACAACCCAAACTGAAGAATGGTGACTCTACTTTGTAACCCTGTGTTTCTCAAAGATTAGAGGGTCAGATAACTTCGCACAAGGTGGCCAAGGAGCGTCCCTAGAAGTCCAGGCGCTTCTTGCCTCCGGTCATCCCGCTACAGCCTGTGCCCAGCAGAGTGGTGGATGGTGCCAGGTCCTGTCTGCTTGAACGGCCCACTGTGTCTGACAAGTCTGGAGGCAGATGCAGTCGCTGGGGCACATGGCGAGAGAAGGAAAAGAAGAAAAAATTAATTTTGCTTTCCTGCACACTTCAGAATACACATTATGCTCTGTTGATCAGCATTTAGCCTTGCATATGAAACCTCTGCTAAAACAGTTCCTCCGACGGAGCCCATTATCATCGCGCTCCATTCCTACTAGAGTTTTACACACTGCAGCGACTGTGAGAAACTGGACCAAGATGAGTGGAATGAATGTCCTCAGAGTCCAAAACTAAATATATTAAGATTTTTCTTTCTTAGGAATGAAAACGTGCACATGCACAAATTAAAAAAATCATAAAATTATAAGTTCTTTTTCTGGCTCTGTTTTGCCAGGGTACTAAAATGCTTTTTAATTAACTGTAGCTTTTCAGGCCTGCTAGATTCCCACAGACGCTTGCTCCTGTGTGTCTAGGCTGCCCCGACGATTGGCTCTCATTAGTATAGAACTTGTACTGTGCCCAGCAGGACTGGCCCAGTGAGCGCCATGCTGCTGCACTAGGGTGCTTTCCCCGTGCACAGGCGAGCAGCGCACAGCGTCTGCTACAGGTTTGCCTCCAGGCTCAACATAGGAATCGACTTTCAAAACTGTTCTTTGGCTTTGAATATTCCCCGCTCCTGGCTTTATCTTCCCCTAGACCCAAGCTTACTTAAGCAGACCCACCCCACAGCCTGACTGCAGACGTTTCTGTGCTTAGGAAGAGATACACAGAGTTTTAAAAGACTGTTTCTGTGTGGAAAGGAATATAAGCCAGGGATGCGGGTGCACAACTTTAATCCCAGCACTAGGGAGGCAGAGACAGGTGGATCTCTCAGTTCTAGACCAGCTTGGTCTACACAAAGCTAGTTCTAGAATAGCCCGGTCTATACAGAGAATCCTTGTTGTACCCTCTCCACTCCCCACCCCCACCCTGTAAAAAAGGAGAAAGGGATATAAAATTATTTTAATTATCAGTTCTTGGTCTCTCTCTCTCACACACAGAAACCCAGATTTAGTTAGGAAGTAGAGGTAGGCAGATCCCAATGTGAGTTTGAGGTCAGCTTTATTTACAAAGTAAATTCCCAGCTAGCTAGGGGCACACAGTGACACCCTGTCCTGCCCACACCCCTCAATCCAAGTTTAAGGAAGAAGGAGCTGGCTTTCCAGATCAAACACATAGACTTTTTTTAAAAACCATTATTACTCTTTATTTATTTATAGTAAAGAATTCACTCACACGACATATCCATTGTATTATCATGTACCTGCAAGTGATTTAATGTCTGTAGGAGGAGGGGTGTACTTACAAGCGAATGCCATGCCATATAGAAGGGACTTTGGTATCCACAGATTTTAGAATCTGCAGGGGTTATAGACCCACTCCTCCATGGTGACAAAGGATTATTCTTTCTTTTATGTGAGGCACAAAACAGGAGTGCAGTACCATAGGCATGAGGGGATAGGCTCTCTCATAGGCAACCTCGCTGAGACCTTCATTTTGAAAACTCTGTTCAATGGGGGGAAAAGCTAGGACCGTGTTTTGTCAAAATGTTTTCTCACAAGCATATGTTTCTGCTAGATGCTTTCCTGATGAAAGGCCTCCTTGTTGTCATGTAAACACAGGCTGTATGTAAATAATCAAAATATTTAAACATATTTAAGGTAATTTATGGCAAGGTTCTTCCTTGAACTGTTTGCCTCAAATATGGATGCATTTCAGGTGACAAACACGGCTGCACAGATGCACGGTCAGCAGTGATGTCAGGCAGGAGAAGGGGTGAGGAGACCTGGGGTGCTCACACAGAGCTGTTCATCTCATCCCAGCATCCAGCCTGCCAATTATTAAGTAATTGTTTGCTTCTTGAATCTCAGAGGAGACCTATTTGTTCCCAAATGGTTCTTTCAGTTCTTTGTACTCTGTTTGTTACATAGAAGATTTCAAGCAGAAATGAAAGCAAGCCAGGCTCAGAGGTCTCCAGGGAAGCATAGCTCCTGGATCTGAGGCTACAAGAGTCTGTGTGATGCTAACACATCACAGTCCACAGAAGAAGCAAGAGGGAACGAGACTTTTAATTGTGTCTGTATTTTACTTTAAGAGCTCATAGTCATTGCTGACAACAGAGGGAAACAAGAGTGTACATGCATGACTGGAATTATTTGAAACTTAGAGAGTTACAGTGTGTGTTTCCAATGTTGGAACCTATCAAATAGTACAGAGTAGCCGTAGGAAATGAACTCAACAAACAGAATCTGTCTACAAGGCATTATGAATTAAGCATATCACCTCCCACAACATGGTTTCTTTATAACCTACTTATATGAAGAAATCAACCTCGAGAGTCACCCTCTTAGTGAACTCTCCAGGTTATGGATTCAAGAAAGGCAGGGGCTGAGGAGGAAGCTTTACAGAGATGGGTCCTGAGTGATGACCTCAGTTCTGACAAGGAGAATGGGATTTGCTCAATTGCAGGGGCCGTATCATATAGGTAGGCTGTGCTTGGAGGCTCAGCCTGTATGGAAAATCTAAGCAGAAAAGCAAGTGTAGTTTATCCAGGACTAGCAAAATAAAACATATTTTAGGAGGACAACTATTCACTTAGTGACTGCCTAAGCACTTCTCTCTCCACCTACCCCTTCTCTCCCCTCACCCATTCTCTCCCTTTCTCTCTCTCTCCTTTATCTAGGCAATGAGTGTGAGCCAACTGGCTGAATGCCCATCTTTGGAAAAAAGTGACATGTGACATGCTTGGAAATCTTTTGGGTTGAACGGCTTTGAAGAAAAGTCAAATATTCATGTGCTACGTCTGATCAGAAAAGCTTGGGGTGATATGGGAAACCATTCCTAGGCAAATGCTTTACTATAATGCTGCTTATATATTCTTGAAGCCCAAAAAAGGCTAGGCAATCTGTGTGTGTGTGTGTGTGTGTGTGTGTGTGTGTGTTGTGTATGCTAGGAAGTCAGTGTGTGTGTGTGTGTGTGTGTGTGTGTGTGTGTGTGTGTGTTGTGTATATGTGTTTTGCTTTTGCTGACTTCTTCCATGTGGTCACCATGAGATGCAGACTCTTGAGCAGAGTGTTTTGTTCTTTTTTTTCCAAGCCTCCCCTGTGTGTGCACCATCAGTGTGAAGTGAAGCCAGGAAGGAACTCAGGCTCTGGGCTTGCCAGCTGTGTCAAGAGGCTCTCCTCCGAGGCTCCAAAGCTGGCGGCATTTGACATGTAAATGCTCAGGTGCTGCTGCATCCCAGATTTGTCACCTGAAAAAGTGTATTACATGGTGACCTTCCTGTGATAAACTGCCAGGCTGTAGTGTAGAGAAACTTTTAGATGTTGAGATTTCATTGAATAACAGTTTAAATAAAAACAAGACTGAAATAAAAATGAACAGGATGAATGCATGAAAGATTCTCAGCATTATACACCCAACCAAAGGATTCATCTGTCTCTTCATATCTGGGGCGCCTGAGGAAAGGCCAAAGCAAAAACGGATCTTTCATCCTGAGCTGAAGAAATCTTCCACCTAATTTTGTTTCCTCAGATTCTGAGAGGGAAGGGCAGTGCAGACAGGCAGGCATGACATCTGGCTGCTGGAAGCCTGGCTTTTCTCTTGGTACATGTCTATGTATGGATAGCGGTGTGGGAAAAGAAACCTCTCATGATTCCCACAGGAGGCTGGGGAACGTGCAGAGAGGGATCTGATGTGATCAATAGATTCTTTTCTCAACTACTGCATGGAAGGAAAGAGTGCACTAAGGCAAGTTTGGGAGCTTCTGCCAAAGGCAACTGCATTCCACAGGAAGCCTAGGCTAGAAGCAAGCAGCAGACATGATTGCTCTGTGGAACCAGGGCTTCCCGAGCAGGACAGGACTTTAAAGTTCTTCCCCAAGGCCTACCTCTCCTTTGTGCTGGGCTCAGCACTATGTATCTATCCTTTCTGGTGAGCAACCTACTGATCAGAGACACGAAGACAGGGACTTCCTGGCTCAGTGGCTTCCTTCCTAATTCTGCCTCTCCCTGACTGCCAGACCTGTGTTCAGCACCCTTAGTCCCCAGACAGAAGGGTCAAGATAATGAATGAAGATTACACTTGGACTTGAGACAAACTGAAGGTAAATACCCAGTAAAGTAAGTCTAATCAATTTATATGTTTCATATTTGCCAAGAGAAAGCCACTAGAAAGCCATTGTTTTCTGAAAATAGTTGACAGAGTCCATTTTAATCCTTAGCAGATGTGCAGGGATTCTTGTACAAATTTCTCATATTCTTTGGAAAGCCAGTTTGTGTTGCTCAGAACCACAGAACATTAATCTTTGAGAATAATTTCCAATACATTTTAATTTTCTTTTAAATGTAACAAATTTGAGTGAAAACGTGCATATCTGATGGGCTGTGTTGTCCCCCTAACTGAAAATCTGCCACCCTGCCCTGCCAGAGACAAAGCAGAAGCCATGTTGTAGAGCCATGTAGCAGAGCACTGGGCATGGGGGCAGAGTGACTGTGGTTCCCACCTCTGTCCTTTACTTTCACGGTGACCTTTGATAAGCTTCAGTGTGCTCATCCATATGAAGGAACAACTGTGCCCTCACAGGACTGCCATGGATATCAAATGACATGTACAGATACTTTGTGAACTACCGAGAATTATACTAACATATTTAAATTTCTTTCCTTAAAAAATAGGTTTCAGGGGGCTTGGAAAAATATATGTAGTGTAACGTGATAAAAAGCAAGTGAGTTTAACAGGGCAAAGAAGAGACTCTACATGTAGAACTCACTGTACGTAACTATTAATGGCAGCAACTTAGTTACTGGAAGGAAGCCAGAACATCAGCATTAGTAAACATTAACCACCTCCCTCCACTGCAGCTCTGTATATAAACACAAAGGAAGCTGCACCCACAATTCCTTGCTTGGCATTTGGGCCAGTGCATAGCTGTATTAAAAAGGTATGATGGTTTGAATGAGAAACGTCTCCTATAGTCTTGGGCATTAATACTTGATCCCCAGTTGGTGTTTGGAGAGGCTTAGATGGTGCAGCCTTGCTGGAGAAACTTTGTCTCTGGAAGCAGGTTTGAAAGCGAATGCCTTATCTGCTAGTTTGCCCCTGTGCTTCATGCTTGCTTCTCTACCATGCCTGTGGTTTGTTGCCCAGTTTCCCTGCCACCATGGATGGACTCTAACAAACTCTTTCTTACATAAGCTGCCTTGGCCATACTATGGTGTTTGATCACAGCAATGGAATAGTAACACAGAAATCAACTCAAGATCTACACCATCTTAAAAACCTGTCTTTTGTATGTCTTCACTGCTGACAAAATGGCTAATGAACGGAACATCAGAAGAGGAAGCTCCTCCACTTGGGTTCTAATGGTCATTTTCCCTTCTTCACACACAGGAAAGGAAACACGAACAGCAAGCATCCATCCTACGCCCTTGCAGAATCTTTTGGCTCTGCGGTGCCTTCATGTACAGAAAGCTTGCTGGTTTTTGTAATCATACTCTGTGTGGTGCAATGAGTTAGGGCTGAGGAGCCACAACAGGGGCATTCCTGTTCTAGGCTTGAAAAAGCAGAAATACCACTGCTTATAACTGTCTGTAACTCCAGGTCCAGGCTATCTGATACTTCTGGCCTCTTCCAGTATCTGCGCGTGCACACACACACACACACACTTAAAAATAGTAAATATATATACACACATACATACATACATACATACATACAATACATACATACATATATAACGGGATCCACTACTGGCTCCAAGACTGATGCTAAGCAGAGAAAAATGTGGCCAAAAGACAGGACCTGGAAGTTGGTCATGTCACTTTTACTCACAGCCTGAACTTAAATATGGACAGACTGAGTTGCAAAAGAGGCTTTCTGTTTATATGAAGGTAAAAATATTTAACAAGTGTATTGTTATCAAGGAAGAGCAAATGCATATTGAGAGACGAGCACACTGAGAGCCAACTGGCACTATGCCACTGTTACAGAAAGGCTGTGTAACAAAATCATAAGCATCTGGGAGTACATTGTTGTGAACCACAGCTCATTGCTTGGTTTTAGGGGCTCCAGGTTTAGTTTCTGACCAAGAAAACATTCACCTGGTTCCCCCCAGGAGCCTAGAATATGGGAGGGTAAAGCAGTGTTCTCTTGTTCTATCTTATAGCGACATTTCTTTTCCCATAGCAGAGATGAATTTCCTAACAGATGCAGAGGGAAGAGGATGCAGTAGGCCTAAGACATTTGTCATTATTACAAGGCTTCAAACTGCTGTTTCAGCCTAGTAAAAATGTCAGGATTTTATGCTATTTATATAATGACATTATTATTTGGTGTGGGGTTTGGTAATGTGTGTGGTGCATGCATATGAGTGTGAGCATGGAGTAGCCAAAGGAGGATACTACATGTCATCTTCTTTTTTTTTTTTTTTTTTTTTCTTTTTCTTTTTTTCGGAGCTGGGGACCGAACCCAGGGCCTTGCCCTTGCTAGGCAAGCGCTCTACCGCTGAGCTAAATCCCCAACCCCTACATGTCATCTTCTATGACTCTCTACCCTTTTTGTCTTTCTCACTGAATTAGAAACTTGCCAATTTGGTTGGCTGGCGGGCCAGCAAGCTTTGGGACCTGCCTGCTTCTGTTACCTAATGCTGAGGGACAGGTGCAAGCAGCTGAGGTTGACATCTGAACTCAGCTCTTCCTGTTCAAAAGGCAAGTGCTCTTACCTACTGATCCATCTCTCCAACCTCTAATCATCAAACTTTTAACATTTATATTATTCAATAATGATTATATTATTTAATATTATATTGCAAGCATTCTACACTCAATGAAAATACCACAGTGTGGTATGCTTCTGCCCAAGTTTTCATGAACTGTATACCAGCCTCATATCCAGCCTGTCCAGAGGAAACAATACCATCCCAACCCCCTCCCTTTCTTCTCTTTTTGGATTTGCAAGTGTTTGTTAGTGGTTGGGTACTTCTGGAAAATATTCTGCTACACACGGTGAGGTTTTTGGTTTATGTTTTTATTTTCTTAAGGTCCAATTCATTCTCAGGGTTTAAAATTAAAATTAGTGTCATATTTTTATTTTATTCTTTGAATTAAGAAACTCATTTGGTTTTGGTTTATCTTGACTGATCCGAAAGTTAGACAACATCTCAGAGCTGGAACACTGCACATTGGCTGCCCATCGAAAGATGCTCAGGTGTGCAATTATTTTGGCCGTCAATTATAACTGACAGTATTGTCTTGCCTCCAAATCTGCGTTCGCTTCTCCGAAAGCAGACTGTGAAGAACTTACTTGTCTAAACAGAAGTGTGATTTGTGAAAAGGCATGTGTCTGTGAGTGAGATTGCTAGTTTACTCCCAGTATCTATTCTCTTCAGAAAGTAAAAGAAATCCCTGAATACTAGAAGGTCACATGGCCTCCCTGAATGTAGGCTACATTTCCCAGCTTCCCTTGATAATCGATGAGGTTGAGTGACTGCACATTGGTCACTGCCTCTTGGGTAAAAAGTGCTGTGTGGTTAATGTTACAATGAGGTTTTGTTTTCTCTTTGTTTTTAAGGGAGTAGGCACTGTCACCTTCCCTCCCATCTTCAAATGGCTAGTAAACATCACCAAGTGTGCCCGTCTACCTCTCCTCTGGCCGCTAGTAAACATCACCAAGTGTGCCCGTCTACCTCTCCTCTGGCCAGACTCTTTCCATGGACTGGATAATTAGGAGTAATGCAGTGTGCATCTAAAATCTGTATCAACCTCATAGTTGGTGATGGCATATACATATAATCCCAAGACTCTGGAGTCAGAGGACGAGTAGTTTAAGGCCATCCATAGCTACAAGCAGAATTGGAGGTCAGTCCGGATTATATGAGACTCCATCTGACCTCCTCCTAGAAAAGATAAAACCAAATCAAATCAAAACCAAACCAAACCCAAAGCACCCGAACCCCCCAAATCCCTGTATCTTTTTTTTTGGTTGTTGTTCAATTTGTTCTGGGGGCATAGAATTCCATGTCCATGGCTGTTAGTGGATAGTATGAACATTATGGGTGTGCAGGATGAGTGTGTACAAATACAGAAGTGGTCCCATTTCTAGAAGAGAAAGGAGGTGGCCTGCAGAGCAATTTTCTGTCTCATGTTCTCAAGTAGAACTCTTAGCCTAAATTCCAAGAAAAGTATATTTGTGAAAGAAGAGACACATTTAATGGCTTGACAACTTTAAAATGTCCAATATAGTTATGCTGTCCTTTCTTGCTCTAGGCTCTGCAAGTGTTCAGGACATACCTAACTTCCTTCTTTTCAAGGTGCTGAAGCAGCTATCCTGGTCATAAAATGGAAGCTATGTGCTGAAGAAACAAAGCAAAAGGACAGAATGAATCTACGATCTTCTAGTCACCAAAGGAGCTTGGGTCTACATTAGAGATCCAGATTTCTGCATTAACCAAGATAGCCTTAGTGGATCACTGTAATGATAGCCTAACGTCCACCCAATTAATTAATACAGATCTTGGCAACTGACACAAGCACTAACTATTGAAGTTCTGTGATGTGCTATGATTTAGTGGTTGGAAGATGGGCAGGGAGGTCAAAGATCAGAGATTGTTAGTGTTGTCCTTATCATACCTGAGAACCTGGAAGGTAAGCATTCTACCTCAAGGAAGCCTACTATTTCATGTGGTTTCAAGGTAGCTACTTATAAAATGAAAGAGATCCCAGAAAACAAGATTCGAGTTGTAGAGCAGGTGATTGGTATCAACTCAACTGCCTTCTACTGTTCCCTCCTCATAGCAGGGGCAGATGGAAGTGGATGAGGTTTCCCCAACTCTATGCCTCTGTGTACTAGGTCTGAAGGTGGAAGAGAAGCAGGAGCAGTTTTCCTGCTATGTTAACTACTGCACTTGGCAGGCACTGATGCACAGATGATTGTCCTGGATCAGCATGCAGTGACTAGACACTGGCTTCCTAAACATGGAGAAGCCTTTGTGGAAGTGGAGGTTGGACTAGTGTTTAAGTGTCCAGCTAGCTGCTTCCCGAGGGTCAAGAAGCAGCTGCAGTGGAAAGTGGGGCTCTCCCAAGGTGGTGGCCAAAGAGCTGTGTATCCAGTCAGTAGCTTCAGCGGGATCTCCCAGGTTCTATCCTTCATGTTTTCCTGGAGTCTAGTTCGGTGGCAATGCCCACAATGTTCTGTCATAGACTTTTTTTCTGCATAAAATAATTAGGTGGTATCTGTTTCTTGCAGAGAAACCCTAGAGCTACATGCAGGCAAGCACTTTGGTGGGGATAATTTATACAAGAACTGAGGGAAGCAAATGGACTGGGAACCTTCCAAGGCAGTAAGCTCCTGATGCTGCAATCATTTGATACAGTTCCTCAAGTAGTGACCCCCCAAACCATAAACTTACTTTTTTTGCTGCTTCATAACTATAATTTTGCTATGGTTATAAAAGTAAATACCGACCCGCGGATCCCGGCCCGCAGCAGCTCTCTGCTCCCAAACCCCGTGGGAGAGAGACCTCACCGCCTGATCAGGTGGGCACTCCTGAGGCTGCAGAGCGGAGGAGACCACCAACACTGCCCACCCCTGCCCACATCCCTGGCCCAAAAGGCAACTGTATAAGGCCTCTGGGTTCCCGTAGGGGAGGGCCCAGGAGCGGCAGGACCCCTGCGCTTGAGACACTGCCGGAACCTGATGGAAACAGACCGGATAAACAGTTCTCTGCACCCAAATCCCGTGGGAGGGAGAGCTAAACCTTCAGAGAGGCAGACACGCCTGGGAAACCAGAAGAGACTGCACTCTGTGCACATCCAGACGCCAGAGGAAAACACCAAACGTCATCTGGAACCCTGGTGCACGGAGGCTCCCAGAAAGAGCGGCACAGATCTTCCCGGTTGCTGCCGCCGCTGAGAGGACTTAGGCAGTACCCCACGAGCAAACTTGAGCCTTGGAACCACAGGTAGGACCAACTTTTCCCCTGCAAGAAACCTGCCTGATGAACTCAAGACACAGGCCCACAGGAACAGCTGAAGACCTGTAGAGAGGAAAAACTACACACCCGAAAGCAGAACACTCTGTCCCCATAACTGGCTGAAAGAAAACAGGAAAACAGGTCTACAGCACTCCTGACACACAGGCTTATAGGACAGTCTAGCCACAGTCAGAAATAGCAGAACAAAGTAACACTAGAGGTAATCTGATGGCGAGAGGCAAGCGCAGGAACCCAAGCAACAGAAACCAAGACTACATGGCATCATCGGAGCCCAATTCTCCCACCAAAGCAAACACGGAATATCCAAACACACCAGAAAAGCAAGATGTAGTTTCAAAATCATATTTGATCATGATGCTGGAGGACTTCAAGAAAGATGGGAAGAACTCCCTTAGAGAACAAGTAGAAGCCTACAGAGAGGAATCGCAAAAATCCCTGAAAGAATTCCAGGAAAACACAATCAAACAGTTGAAGGAATTAAAAATGGAAATAGAAGCAATCAAGAAAGAACACATGGAAACAACCCTGGACATAGAAAATCAAAAGAAAAGACAAGGAGCTGTAGATACAAGCTTCACCAACAGAATACAAGAGATGGAAGAGAGAATCTCGGGAGCAGAAGATTCCATAGAAATCATTGACTCAACTGTCAAAGATAATGTAAAGCAGAAAAAGCTACTGGTCCAAAACGTACAGGAAATCCAGGACTCAATGAGAAGATCAGACCTAAGGATAATAGGTATAGAAGAGAGTGAAGACTCCCAGCTCAAAGGACCAGTAAATATCTTCAACAAAATCATAGAAGAAAACTTCCCTAACCTAAAAAAAGAGATACCCATAGGCATACAAGAAGCCTACAGAACTCCAAATAGATTGGACCAGAAAAGAAACACCTCCCGTCACATAATTGTCAAAACACCAAACGCACAAAATAAAGAAAGAATATTAAAAGCAGTAAGGGAAAAAGGTCAAGTAACATATAAAGGCAGACCTATCAGAATCACACCAGAGTTCTCGCCAGAAACTATGAAGGCCAGAAGATCCTGGACTGATGTCATACAGACCCTAAGAGAACACAAATGCCAGCCCAGGTTACTATATCCTGCAAAACTCTCAATTAACATAGATGGAGAAACCAAGATATTCCATGACAAAACCAAATTTACACAATATCTTTCTACAAATCCAGCACTACAAAGGATAATAAATGGTAAAGCCCAACATAAGGAGGCAAGCTATACCCTAGAAGAAGCAAGAAACTAATCGTCTTGGCAACAAAACAAAGAGAAGAAAAGCACACAAACATAACCTCACATCCAAATATGAATATAACGGGAAGCAATAATCACTATTCCTTAATATCTCTCAACATCAATGGCCTCAACTCCCCAATAAAAAGACAGATTAACAAACTGGATATGCAATGAGGACCCTGCATTCTGCTGCCTACAGGAAACACACCTCAGAGACAAAGACAGACACTACCTCAGAGTGAAAGGCTGGAAAACAACTTTCCAAGCAAATGGTCAGAAGAAGCAAGCTGGAGTAGCCATTCTAATATCAAATAAAATCAATTTTCAATTAAAAGTCATCAAAAAAGATAAGGAAGGACACTTCATATTCATCAAAGGAAAAATCCACCAAGATGAACTCTCAATCCTCATCTTCGGTTGGTTTATATACAAGTGTGCAATTTCTAGGCTTGAAAGTAAAATGATGCTATCTGGTGCTGGATAGAGGAGCCTTATTTTTTATTATGGCAGCTTGCTATTTTTGTAACATGGTGATTTGGTTGAACACAATAAAGTACAGTAGTAACTGAAAAAAAAAAGTAAATACCTATGTTTTCTGGTGGACTCAGGCAACTCCTATGAAAGGGTAGTTCCACCCCAAAGGGGTCATGACACAGAGGTGGGAAAACACTGCTCTAAGGCCTTGAGAGAACTGTGTTGTCAAAGAAACTACAAACCTGGTCAGAAGCCTGGAATTCAATCCCTAAAGCCCACTGGTCCTCGACTTCAAAGGGCTCATCTTTTAACGGTATCTTTTCATGTAGCTGTATTTGATAATGGTCAATGAAATTACTTCTTAAAGGGAAAGGGAATAATGTCTGAGAAAGACCCCCTCCCTCTAACCTTCCTTTCTTTTCCCATGCTAGGCCTAAGCTTGGTATGTAGCAGAGGATAACCTTGAACTTCTGGTCCTTCTGCCTTTACCTCCTGAGCCATCAGGATTACAGCATTCCCCATCACAGCCACTTAAAAAACAACAACTGGATTTTGGGGGATTGAACCCAGGGCTTTTACACACTAAGGCTTTGTACTAGCCTAGCTATATCCTAAGACTTAAGGAAGATTTTTCTACAAACTGCCAGAGCATAGAATTTTTTAATTTTGTAGCTGGAGGGATTGTGTACTTATCCCTGGCAAGGAAATAGGTATTCATGGAAGAATATGAGCATGACCTTGGGTTCCAAAGGGCTGTTATATTTGCTAGAGACGATGATTGTCTGCCAACATCTATTCTCCCTTTTCCTTTAGTACAGAGATCTTGAACACAAGGCCATTAGGACTAACAGCTTCATTTTCCAGGCTTCCCTTGCAGCTATCTACGGACCATGTGACTAAGTCCAAAACAATGAGAGAGCAGGAGTGATGTCACAACCTTAAAGCAGTGGAAAGAATTGAACTCAGGCAGCCTGACGTCAGCATCCATACTTTTATTCTCATACATACTTTTATTCTCATCCATACTTTTATTTATGTGTCAGAGTATCTAAGCATTAGAGCATTGAGCAAGATAGGCAAGATCCCCAGAAGTATAGGGGTGGTGTATAGTTCTGCAGTCCAAGACTGAAAGCATGAAAGAACAGGTAAATGTGGACCATGTGGATAGTGAGGGCTGTCTGAAAGGAAACATTATGACATGGTACTTGCTGCGGGTACCACTTTAATGGTTTAAAGGCTAAGACCTTCTGAAAGAGCACATATGTGCTAAGATCTTAATTTTGAGAAGAGGGTTAATACCCAGGTGAAAAGTTGTGAGGCAGGAGTGAGTTTGGCATGTTTGAAGGGGACAAAGATCCCAGCTTTCCTGGAGCATCAGACAAGGGAGCAAACGGTTATTTAGTGTGGCTTGCAGGCGGGCAGCAGACCTGGTAGGGCTTGTAAATTATGAGAATTGATTTGGATTTAATTCCAAAGGGCAAGGGCTATCACAGAAGTGATAGACACATTTTTCTATGGCTATTGACTATTTTCTTCCTAAGTCATGTGTAGACATTTTCAATAATAGAAAACAATAGTTACTGTAAGCATTAGTACTTTATGAAAGACATTTTCAAAAAACATTGTGCAAAGGTTTTCTTTTGAGTTCAGAAGAAACACTCCAGCAACAAGGTGACTCAACCCCCCCCCCCCCCCCCAACTATCAGGCTCTGGACACACAGGGCAGGGAGAGAGCGCAGATGTTTCAGGTATGCAAGGACACAGGGAGAAAAACTGCAGAGCCCAGGGCCACTATCACAGGCAAGGGAAGATGGCAGGGGATCATGACTGCCACTTTACCCAGGAAGTTTCTTTTCTGGTTGAGATGAATGAGAAAAAAAAAAAAAAAAGGTAGGAGCAGTATTTGAGGGACTACCCATCAGGTATCTTAAGAATAGCAAGATGGCTTAGGGGAAAAACCTGTTTGCATGTGTTTTAGATCTGAGTGCTGAACTTAAAGAATTATTTTAGAAATAATTCAAACTGTTAATCACATGAGAATTCCTTTGCACCTCATTTCTTCCTTCCTTTATAGCTTATGATATGGACGCTGCACCAGTGGTGGCAAAGGCAATTTGTCACTACAGTTCAAAGTAGTGCCTGTTCCTTCCACAGTCTGAAACTGTGCACTCGGGGACCGGCTGGTGCACGCGTGCTCGTATCCAGGATAATTCTGAGACATTCGGAGGTCTTAGGTGCAGCAGACCACGGTGCCTAACTCAGGAGCTGGCAGAGGCATGGCCCACGGACCCTAAGATGAGACAAGGCAGAAACTAGACTTCTGCGATCTGACAGCTTTACAAAGAGCTTAGGTAAGCACGTCATTGCCCACTAACTAACTTCCAGAGCTGGCAACTCTGGAGGAGGATTCAGCCCAGAAATGTGGTAAGCACACATTTTTATACCCTGGAAAGCATACCCAGGAACATGCACTGGGTTCCTTTTGGCTGCAAGCAAATGACTCCCAGGAGCATAATGGCCAGAGTGTTTCTCTGTATAGTGCTACAGTGCATGCAGAGCACTGTTCTCCAAGGCCCCAGGACGGTGCATGAAGTGCTCAGTGGCAATGACCATATAAAACATCCTGACAGCTCTAAATCTCCCAACTACTCTCCAGTTACTCTGAGATCCCCATATTTAAGGGTCTGCTGGTTCCTGGGTATGAAGAAAGAATTTTTAATGGGGCCAAATGTACGTATTTACAAGGGGGAATTGTTTTTTTATTTTTTTTTTATTTTTTTATTAGGAGCTGCCTTATGTTCAAGAGTTGTATTTACTTTGTCAAGCTCGCCAGGATTAGAAAATCCCCATTGCTAGGCAGCCTAGAGTGCACATGAAGTATTTCTGGGCATTCAGAACTGAAGCATGTGCTGCCCAAAGGCAGGTTTCATTACAGTGTGTTGTTTAGTTCTCTTTCGTCCTCCCTACTCCCACATCCCCACACAGGAGCACTTCTGTAACAGGGGATCTTGGTTACTTGATGCTGTGGCATATTTACATGATTGAAACACAACAATCAACACATCTGTGAAGCCGGAGGGACAGGCACACTTAAATGGCTTCTTGAAGCAAGCTGATTTCCTGAGCCTTTAATCTTTATTCTGTCCTGCGTGCATGAACAAGCTCTCCTCTACTGTAGGTATTTGACAGTCTACCTGGAATGAATGTGAATGAAAAGAAAATAACACAAAATTAATTTTATGTTTTATCTTTGCCAAACCACTCCTGATTTTTTTCACCAGTTCAATGTGCATTGAAGACTGGGCTATTATTTCTGTCACATTGTGTTAGATTTCATACAAATGTAGCTAGGTAGTAGGCTTTTGGTTTGTCAAGATGAAATGTGGCTTGTTCTATATTGATTGGGCAAAACCAGTCCGTAATGAATGGATAGAATCCATCACAGCAGGGTTCTCCTTACTTCTCATGGGTGGACAAGGCAGACGTTTCCAGGAGGTGAGCATTTCAACCAAACGAACAGCCAGGTGATGCTAGGTATGCTGCTGTATGCATTCTGAGTATTATACATGTATTGTCGTGGTCTTAGTAAAATTTAGAAAAGAATTGATATTAAAGCCCTCTGAAATGAAAACTTCCATTTCCTATTTGAGTTCAGAAAGCATTTCAACCCTGGAAACCCCAACCTCAAGTATC